>NC_081419.1:127486705-127620656 GCF_949786415.1 Peromyscus eremicus | reverse complement strand
TTAGAAGTTACAACTGAAATGAACAGGCTGGAGCTTTGGCTCAGTGGTTAAGTGCACTGGCTGCTCTTCCAGAGGACCAGGGTTCAATTCCCAGCACCAGACAGCTCACAACTGTCTATAACTCCAGTTCCATGGGTCCCACACCCTCACACAGACATACATGCAGGCAAAACACCAGTGCACATAAAAGAAAAATTCAAAGAAAAAGATAACTAAAATGAAGCCAGCCTGGCATGGTGGCACACACCTGTAATCCCAACCCTTGGGAAACTGAAGCAAAAAAATTGCCAATTCAAAACCCGCCTGGGCCATATAGTGAGACCCTGTCTCAGTATAACAAGGTCAGACATGGTGGGTGACCCACACCTGTATGCCCAGCACTTGAGCAGGACGATCAGTTCTTAGAGGCCAACTGGGTTAGCTGCAGTGCATTTGCGACATGAAATGGTACAAACATACACACACATACACACACACACACACAATCCCTGCACATAGGAGTCAGAGGCAGGCGGATCTCAGTAAGTTCCAGGCCAGCCTGGTTTGCAAATCGAGTTCCAAGACAGCAAGGGCTATTACACAGAGATACCCTGTCTCAAAAAACAAAACAAAACAAACAAACAAAAAACCCAAAGGCAAACAAACAAACAAACAAACCTCAAGAAGATTATGAAGAAAATAAACCACCTTAAAAATATTTTTTTTTTTTAGCCAGGTGGTAGTGGTGGACACCTTTCATCCCAGCACTCAGGAGGCAGAGACAGGCAGATCTCTGTGAGTTCGAGGCCAGCCTGAGCTACAGAGTGAGTTCCAGGACAGGCGCCAAAGCTACACTGAGAAACTGTCTTTTTTTTTTTTTTTTTTTTTTTTTTTTTTTTTTTAATGCCGAATGCTGTTTATTGAAGGAGGGAGGAGGTCTTAAATACAGGCTTACAGCACAATGGGAGAACCCCGGAGGGCAGAAGTTCGCTACCCATGTTTGATGTTTTACAATCTTGCATCTAAGCTGTTAACGCCCATTATGTAGGATACACAGACAAGGAACTTCCCTTAAGCACTCAGGAGGGTAGAACCCAGCAGGGAATTAGCATAGGGAGGATATCAAGGTCAAGGTCAGCAAGCAAGGCAACTATTACCCAAAACAGGGGCCAGGACCCTACAGGTCCCGCTTTTACTGAAAAATGACCTTCTGACTTAGGTTGCGTGGGACGTCAGCAGGTCACCTTACCCGTCATGGAGACGCCTGTCCAGGCCACACAGGAGCTCTGTCTTAGGTTGGTGAGCGCCCCCCAAGCATTACCTGTCTCTGAATACTCATTATCATACAGGCTCAATCGTGTGTGAGTTGCAGAGTTAACTGCTGCCAAAGATCTCAAAGTGGCGCTGGGCTTGCAATCTGTGTGTTCGACACAGAAAAGAGCAACAGAAGTCCTATCCCACCCATAGCCAGTAGGCTAAAGGCAACTGAGCCATTCCCTTCCTTAATGAGCCTTACTGCAAATTGGAGTCCTTGTAAGACGGTATCCCAAAAGCGAATGGAACTTGTGTTTATAAATTTATAATTTTCAAAGCCAATCGAAATGTATATAACTATTGAATTAAATTTATCATGCCCAATAGAATGAAAGATTAACTAACTGTGGTAGCTACTTTTGCTGCCAGGGTCTCCACTGTGCTAGCTGTAGTAACCAATTATGAAATGGTAATCCCAGAAACAGTAGCAGCGGTGGCCGCCACTGCTATAACAGCAACAACAGCAGCAGCAATGTCAAATTCTCTTCTGGAGCGTGTGGACATCCACTGGCATGGATACAATTCCAGTAACACGAACCGCCAAGGCCCATTTTCTTGATCCAGCACCACTTAGGCTGGCAGCTCTTCTGGAGAATCCAAAAGCATGGCTACAGTTCCTAGGCTTATGTTAATGCTTGCCAAAGCTGGCCATATTGGGCTGTCAATCTCCATTGGCATTGGAAGTGGAGAGTTTTTCATTAAGGCCCAATAGGTCTCTGTCATGTAGGGTTTCAGCAGCAGCCACAGGGTGAACACAGCACTCAGGAATCCAAAGAGGAACCTCATTGTCCTGAGGAAAGACATAAACAGAACCCCGGGCCTACACCAACACCAGATCGGGTCTCCTTCGAGTGCTAGTAAAAAGATCCTTCCATCGTTCCAGAGGGTGATTTGCAACAGGAGACCTCCCGTGCTTATCTGCAGTGGATACTCCAGCAGAAACTACCAATAAAAAATTTAAAGTATATAAAACAAGGGAAAGAATAGAATGTGGAGAGGAATGATGAGTCCCCAGTTTCACCTTTTTTTTTTTTTTTTTTTTTACTCCAGCTGTGAGTTTGAGGCCAGCCTGAGCTACAGAGTGAGTTCCAGGACAGGCACCAAAGCTACACCGAGAAACTGTCTTTAAAAAAAAATTTTTTTTTTAATTCTTAATCTTGAGATAGCTTTATTATATATCTGGTGCTGGCTTGAGGCTCATTTTGTAGTTCAGTCTAGGCTTAAACTCTGTTTTTTTATAATTTACTTATTTAATTTTTTGTGCATTGATGTTTTGGTCCCCTAGAACTAGAGTTAGAGACAGTTGTGAGCTATGATGTGGGTGCAGGGAATAAAACCCAGGTCCCCTGGAAGAGCAGCTAGTGCTCTTAACCATCTCTCCAGCCCTAAGCTTAAACTTTTAATACTCCTGCCTTAGCCTCTTGAGTGCTGGTATTGCAAAGCTCTAATACCACATGTGAAATAGAGATCAGGATGTCTCTGCTCTATCTACCACTTAATTTGATAGGCTTTATCAAATTTAATCAGAAACATATGTACATGTAGGTATATGAGAACTGTATCAGAGAGACCAGGCCCACAAACTTATCAAACACACCAGACCAGTGAATGATGCAACTTCTTCACTTGGATCATACAATAGGAGGGCTCCTAACATAGATTCAGACTTCACCCATCATCAAGCTATCCACAAGCCACAAATTCCTGCTTCTGTCCTCAGGGCCCTAAGGGTTTTAGCTTACATGGATTGCTTGACAAAGACAGCTCAAGTTGTCTTTTCTGGGGACCTAGTAAGCCTAGAACTCACTCACCATCCCCACCACTATTTCACCACCACCCTGCCTCATTATTTTTTTTTTAAGACAGAATCTACTAATGTAGCCCTGTCTGGCCAGGAGTAAGTATACAATGGAGCAGGCTGGCCTAGAATTTGTTGTACTTACCTCTGTCTTTCAAATCCTGGAATTGCAAGTGTGAAACACTCCCCCACCCCCATTAATTTAGCATCTGGAACCTCCTGAACTTCAACAGCCCATACTGGAACTGTGGCAACATTAGTTGTTGTATTAATCTAAGCACCTGCAGTAACTCTCCTAGCATCTATCAACTCCCTGCATTCTGCCTTCAGTAAGGTACTTCTGAACCCTGTGGCCTCTTTAACCCATTGTTGGCCATTCTGTAATGTAATCTTTGTGTGTAGTCTATGATCTGAAAATTAATGTCAATAATTAAGATTGGACCAGGGGTGGTTGTCCTTGCCTTTAAGCCCATCACTTGTTAAGCAGAGGCAGGCAGATCTCTGTGAGTTTAAGGCAAGCCTGGTCAACATAGTGAGTTCTAGGACTGCCAGGGTTTTGTAGAGAGTCCCTCTCTCAAAACAAACAAACAAAAAACCAAACAAATAATAATAAGAAGAAGAATAAGAATTGGGAAAAAAACTATATTTGCCAATGGTCAGGAGAACTAAAAAAAACCCAGACTATTAGGCAAATTAGAGGCTGCAGCAATAGTCTAGTGGTAGAAAGCTTGCCTAGCATGCGTAAGAACCTGTGTTCAATCCTTGGAACCACAAAGAGAAAAAGCATTTGTCAGGTATGGTGGTGTGTGTGAGTGTAGGCAGGAAGATCAAGAGTTCAAAGTCATCCTCTGATACTATTGAGTTTGATGCCAGTATATACTACGTGGGACTCTGTCTCAAAGCATCAAACAAGAACAGGCTTTCATTATGTTGATCAGGCTAGCCTTGAACTCCTCATCCTCCAGAGTAACTGGGATTACAGGCATGTCTCATGGGTTTTGCAATGCTGGGGATGGAATCCAGGGCCTAGTGCTAGACAAGCACTCTACCAACTAATGTACATTCCCAGCTCCCAAAGAGCTTTTCTTTTCCTCAGGCACGCCTCTTTGAAGCTGATAGGACAAGGAGATACTAGGCAGGTGGACAGGCTTCCCTGTTGCCTACTTGAAGACCAAAGAATGGCTTCTGAGGCAAAACAAAACATGTTTCAGTTCATCCCTAAGGACCCCCAACACACACACACACACACACACACACACACACACACACACACACACCACCACACCTTTCCTTCTAAACAAATGTGTCAGACACTTTTTTTTTTTTTTGCCCGCAAGACGGAGTTTCTCTGTGTAGTTTTGGTGCCTGTCCTGGATCTTGCTCTGTAGACCAGGCTGGCCTCGAACTCACAGAGATCCGCCTGGCTCTGCCTCCCAAGTGCTGGGATTAAAGGCGTGTGCTGCTGCTGCTGCTGCTGCTGCTGCCGCCGCCGCCGCCGCCCACCACCCCCCACGCCACCCCAACCCCCAACCCCCCCCCCCCCCCCCCCCCCCCCCCCCCCCCCCCCCCCCCGCATGTCAGACACTCTTGAAGAAAAAGCCGGAGCTGGTGAGATTGCTCAGCAGTTAAGAGTGCTTACTGCTCTTACAGAGGACCAGGGTTCAGTTACCAGCATCCACATGGTAGCTTGCAACTACCTTTAACGACTTCTTCTCACCTCTGCAGGTTCCTACGTATACACAATGTACATATATACACACTCAGGTACACACATATACCTATACACACACATTAAATAAATAATTTTAAAAAGAAGAAAAGTCCAGAAAGTTAGAGCCTCCTCAAAGAATGGATAAAAGGTTCACCTATGCAGGGCAGGGTGCCTCAGATCTCTATTATGCAACTGAATCTCCCAGGGCACTGGAAAGAGTATCCTTCAGCTCTCTGGCTGTCCATTCCAATTGCCTGGGGAAGTGCTCCTAGCCCCCAAGCCTTATTTCCCCATGTGTAACACTGATTACCAGCTCCCTTATAAGATAGGCTCAAAGTGAGAAATTTTCTTCTTCTGTCAGATGTAGCTAGCCTTGTCAGATGGTGGGTGGTGGTGCATGCCTTTAATCCCAGCACTTGAGAGACAGAGACAGAGAGGGAGGCAGGTTTCTGTGAGTTCCAGGCCAGCCTGAATTACACTGAGAAACCCTATTTCAAAAAACAAACAAACAAAAACAGTTGCAATGTTGCTAGCCTTCCAAGGGCCAATATTATTCCATAAATCTCTACCACCTAGTAAAACTTTTATGTAAATCTTTAAACTCTCCCTACATGGTAAAATTTTTGTTTACACAAAGCACACCCAAGCCGGGTGGTGGTGGTGGTGGTGGTGGTGGTGGTGGTGGTGGTGGTGGTGGTGGCACACACCTTTAATCCCAGCACTTGGGAGGCAGAGCCAGGTGAATCTCTGTGAGTTCGAGGCCAGCCTGGTCTCCAAAGCGAGTTCCAGGAAAGGTGCAAAGCTACATAGAGAAACCCTGTCTCAAAACCAAACAAAACAAAATAACAACAACAAAAAGCACACCCATATTTGCTATGCGAGAGTATCCCAGAGTATTGAGCATGCTAGGCAAACACTCTTCCACTGTTCCATGCCCCCTCCTGTCATTGAACACCAGGGACTGTCCTCAGCATTTGGGATACAACAGTCTTAGACAAAATCCTTGCCCCCTGGGTTAGGCCAGGCAATGTGACACTGACAGTGAGCTGACATGGGGTGAGTCACGACACTATTCTGAGGAAGAACAGGCGGGAGAAAGGCAAAGAGTGTAGTTCGGGTATGATTTTATGTATAGGTAGCAAAGAAAGTCGTTTTGTTTTTCAAGACAGGGTTTCTCTGTGTAGTCCTGACCGTCCTGGAACTCAAGATGTAGACCAGGCTGGCCTGGAACTCAGAAATCCACCTGCCTCTACCTCCTGAGAGCTGGGATTAAAGGCGTGTGCCACCACCTGGCTAAGAAAGACTTTTCTAAGGAGGTGACATTTATACTACTGAACCTGAAGCAGGTAACAGAGATGCCAAGTCTGGAGAGAGCAGGAAATGAAGGCTCTGAGGCAGGAATTCATAGACCACAAAGGAACTAGGTGAAGGGCAGAGACTTTGAAGGAGACTAGAGATTGGGTGGGACCCGCTGCACCTTAGTAAGGACTTGGGCTTTGTTCTAAGTCAATTTTGCAGCCACCAAATACTTTTGAGATCTTGATCGCTGTGGGAGAGAGTATACTGGAGAAGCAGAGGTGGACTATTGCTACAGCAATGCTCAAGGCAGGATGGAGGCGGTGGAGATTTGAAAAGGAGGTGGGTTTCAGATATATTTTGAAGGTGGAAGTGGCCGAGTTTGCCAAGGATTTATATGTGGGACACCAGAATGGTTAGCTGGGCATAGTGGCTCATTCCTCATGAGCCAGCAGACCGAGGCAGGAGGATTACAGTATGTTTGAGCCAAAACTATAGTGAGACCCTGTTTCAAACAAAACAAAGTGAAAGATTTGAAGCCTGAATATCTCGAAGGATGGAGTAGCCATCTGCTGAGGTGGGACTAGCTAGAGGATTAGCAGAAGCAGAGTCTAGGCGTGGGTGAACAATTTGGGATGGCAAGAGATGGCCACATGGCTATGAAGATATTACTGCTGTGTTTGCTAAACCCTTGCTTCTCTCCAGAGGTGAGGTGCGGCCACAGTGGATGTGGGATACCTATAGCCTGAAATAGGCCAGGCAAGACCCACACATGCCTTCCACAGCTTGCGCTGCAGCTGGGCCTTAGCCATTGGCAGATTGCCAGTCCTCCCCCCCCACCCCCCACCCCCGCTCGCTCCTCAAAGCGCATTCCATCTGGCACACCTTCCCCAGGTGTCAGCTGTGCTGGAAACCACTCATCCCAAGGGGGAGGAGTGACCTTAAACTGCCTGTGAGTGGTGGTGGGGACAGGGCTCACAGTTCCCTAAGCCTTCCCTCCCTCATTCACCTCCAGGCAATGGAGGCTCCAGCTGAGGCCAAAGACAGAGTTGGGTGCAGTTGTTTGCTTTATAAGAACGACAATTGAACCCACCCCATTGGTGCTCCAGGGCACAGCTCCACACCTGTTCTCCACCCTCTGTCCAGGTGCAAGCCTGCCCTGTGGAGAACAAAAGAACACCTACTTGCCAAGGTCATTACCTTGATGGGGGTAGGGAGAAAGGCTGTGGAAGGAAGACCTCTACTCTAGAAAGAGAAATTAGTCGAATTAAAGGACTTGAATCAGCCACATGCAGCAGAACTTTCTGTGATGGGTGATTTATACCCATACTGCTTAGTAGGAGGGCCCTACAGGTTTAGTTTCTTTATTTCTAGACAGTCCTGGATGGCCTAAAACTGTGCAAACCACTCTGACCTTGACATGTGACTGTCCTCTTGACACTTCCTCCCAAGCGCTGAGATTGCAGGTGTGACCCACCATGCCCAGCAATCTTTCTCCTTTGTGTGTGTGGCAGTGATAATGGAATTCGGGGCCTGTGCACATACTCGGCAAATGCTTCAACCCAGCTACACTCCCAGCCCCTTCATGTGGCCAGAGACACATTGGTAGAACGCTTGCTTGAAGTTCTGGCTATCTCCAGTATGGCGTAAAACCAGGTATGGTGGCGAAAGCCTGTGACCCCATCATTCCCAAGTAGTAGAGGAAAAAGGATCAGGAGTTCAAAGTCAGCCTTGACTACGTAGCAAAGGTCAAAGCCAGCCTGGATTATATTGATACCCTGAAGAAAAAAAAAAAAAGCCCTATATGTGTGTTTGGTGCCTATAACTATGGTACCAAAGAATTAAAACTACTTTAATTTAAATAACCAATGTGCCTAGTGGTTCAAGTATTGGATAGCACGCTCTGTTATCACAGATAGCTGGAGGCGGAGGCAGGAGTAGTGAGTTCCATACCAGCCAGGGGTACAAAAATAGAATTACCGGAATAAACAAATCCAAAGGACCCCGCGGGCTCTACATCAGCCTAGCCCTCCACAAAAGAATGGGCTATGCAAATTGCCAAAGAATGCAAATCAGTCACTGATTTGAGCGACAAAAGCCCAGGCCCTGTAATCACACTAGGATTCTCTCTGGACTACCCTGCAAGATGAGAGACAGGGAGGGTCCAAGGGAGGAGGGCTTTTAGAGGTGGTGTGGGGCCTAACCAGCTGGTGTCGGCGACCCAAGACATCAGCTGGCTGGCGGGCTGGCGGGCTGAGACAATGGGCAGGGGTCTCTGCCCGGAACCTGCCTCCCTTGGCGCCGGGTCTTCTCCCGGACCCTGGCCAGCTGCCGTGGGCACTTTCTCTGGTCTCTGCTGAGGCTTGTGGGGCGAGATCTTGCAATGGGATGGGATTGGGGCGGGGAGCATGAAGGATGCTGGGAAAGTCTATGGGAAATGGCCGGGGATGTGGATGGGGGCTGGGTGGGTGGGGGATGAGGGTGTAAAACAGGCGGTTAGGATCCTTTATGAAGGTCTCCAGTGTAACAGACATTGCGCTGGAGGATTTGCATATGTCCTTCCGTTTGCTACTCCCAAAGTCCCGCTGGTCGTAGTAATAATAATCATTATCAACAATAGCAATCCGGTGTGTAATTCAGAGCCCTCCTGGCTGGAGTTGTCTCGGTTAATCCTCATGATCGCTTTGGGAGCCAAGGTCTTTTATTATAGCCCTTTTGCAAGAAGGAGCCCCAGGCTCTGAACGGTTAAGGACTTCCCAGCATCACTGAAGTGGAGGAGAAAAAAAGTGTTTCTTGTCCACCTGAGACCCTCACACTTCCTAAGCTTTATCTGCTCTGAAGAACCGCCACCCCCACCCCTGACCTTTCTGTCCCTGGGAGAATTAGGTAAAAGTCAAACTTTAGTGTAAGAACTTTATTTTCCCAAGTTCCAGTTGCTGTCTGTGGCTCAAGTTGTATACACCTGACAGTTGTGATACAGACGACCACAAACCACATGGCTGGCACAGCTTATTTTTTTAATGTGTTACTCTGTTTAAGAAAAAGGAGTTTAAACTGGGCATGGAGGTCCATCATGATGGCAGGTTTTTTATATTCTATTTTTTGTTATATTACAGTAAAGAAAGTTAGGGCAGGACAGCCTGGTCTACAATAGCTAGTTCCAGGACATGGTGGACTGGGCATGGTGGAGCATAAGGTAGAGAGAGGCAGGATGAACAATTAACGGCCATCCTACCTAGTTACATGAGACACAGTCTCAAAAAACAAAACAAATTCCAAAATAAGTTTCTGCCCTAGTGGAGCTTCTTGCATTGTAGTAAAGGAGCCAGGAAGGAATGCAGTTGTTATATTTTTAAGTGTTTATCAACAGCATGGAGAAAATTAAAGCAGATGGCAGGTAGACAGAAATAGCTTAGGGAAGGCCTTCCAAGGAAGGTGATAGAGTAGAGATCCAAGTCATCTTGGTGGAGAAGCCTGTGTTGCTGAATCACTAAGATACCATGAAATTCAAAACAGTAGAGCTCTCAAGTCATGAAATCTTCAATAATAAAAGTCTGGTGATGGGGGGCTGGAGAGATGGTTCAGTGGTTAGGAGCACATGCTGTTCTTCCAGAGGACCTGGATTCAATTCCCAGCACCCACATGGCACCTCACAACCACCTGTAACTCCAAGATCTGACACCCTTACACAAACATACATGCACATAAAAACATACCAATGCACATAAAAAAAAAAATTTAATTAAAAAAAAAAGTCTGGTGATGGGTTGGACATGGTGGGACACGCCTTTAATCTCAGCACTTAGGAGGCAGAGACAACTCTGTGAGTTCGAACCCAGCCTGGTCTACAGAGCAAGTTCCAGGACAGCCAGTCCTATTACACTGAGAAACCCTGTCTCAAAAAACCAAAAACCAAAAAAAAAATAAAATAAAATAAAATAAATTAAAAAAAAAAAAGAAGTCCAGTGATGGAATGTTAATCAGCATTTCCCCGGTGCGGTAAAATTCTAATCAAAAGCTTTCTTTAGTTGTGAAATTTTAACCGATAAAACTTTGAAGTCTTGGAATTCTAATTAACCAGGAAACTTACCTAGAAAACATCAAGATTACAAGGTCAAGACCGGGCTGGTGAGATGGCTCAGAGGTTAAGAGCAGTGACTGCTCTTCTAGAGGTCCTGAGTTCAATTCCCAGCAACCACATGGTGCCTCACAACCATCTATAATGAGATCTGGTGCCCTCTTCTGGTGTACAGGGATACATGCAGGCAGAGCATTGTATACATAATAAAGAAATAAATCTTTAAAAAAAAAAAAAGGGCAGCTCACACTGTGTGCACTTCCAGCTCCAGACAATCTGACTCCCTCTTCTGGCCTCTGTGGGCAGCTGCATGTGTGCACACACATATACTCATACAAATTTTTAAAAATCAAAATAAAATAAGCCTACTTGAGCATGGTGGTTCACACCTGTAACTCTAGTACTTGGGAGATAAGGGAATGAGGATCAGAAGTTCAAGGTCATCCTTGACTACATACTGAGATCAAGGCCTATAATACATGAGACTGTGTCTCAATAGATTAATTTAAAATAGAATGAGGGGTGGTGTAGCTCAGTGATACACCAAGTTGGGTCAGCAGTAAACACTGTACTACTGAGCCCCGACTGGAGTGCAGGTTCTTGAAGGAGTCGCAGAAGTGTCTCAAAAGGCTCCAAAGGAGAATACTCCTAAAGAGCATCTAGTGAATTTTGTTGGTGTTTTTAAACAGGATCCTGTTGTGTAAACCTCTCTAGCTATCGCCTCAGCAATCCTCCTGTTTCAGGCCCCTCCCCAGGGCTAGGGTTACAGATGTAAGCCACCATACCTGTCTTATTTTTTATCTTATGAGATGAGTCCCGTGCAGCCCAGGTTATCCTTGAATTCACTATGTAGTTGAAGTTGGCCATAAACTCCGGATTCTCCTGCCTCTACCTCTCAAATGATAGGATTACAGGTGTGTACCTCCATTCCTCACCTTTTTCTCCTTATGTTTTTGTTTATTTGTGTTTGTCTGAATGTACACATGTGTACTGTATGTGTCTGGTGCCCATGGAAGCCAGGAGAAGGTATCTGATCCCCTGGAACTATAATTACAGTTTTTTTGTTTGTTTGTTTGGTTGGTTGGTTTTGGTTTTTCTAGACAGGGTTTTTCTGTGTTACAGCTCTGGCTGTCCTGGAACTTTGTAGAGCAGGCTGGCCTTGAACTCACTGAGATCTGCCTGCCTCTGCCTCCTGAGTGTACCAGATAGATAGATAGATAGACAGATAGATAGACAGACAGATAGATAGACAGACAGACTGACTAGATCTTGTTTCTAATGGGGGTGGGGGTGAAGGGTGGTGGCCCGGGGGAGGGGAGCAGATTTCTTTCATCTCCCAAATGACCTAGGAATGATCTAGGAAACTTTCACCGTTTCCAGGGAAGAAATGAGAAAAGCAGATACAATTGTGTATCCTCCTAGCACACTGCAATTGTAGAGAATGACACCCGAGTCCTTGATGAAATTGTTTTTGATGATGACACTGTGACTCAGATGTAAGCTAGTTTGATGTTGAGCTGCTGATCTGCAGAATGGAGTGTTCCATGAATGCTCCGGTCGGTAAGGAACTTGGAAAAGGAGAAGGGCTTTGTGCTGGAGCTGCAGACTGCAGGCTGGACTGGGAAGGAGAGGTCGGGTGTTGCAACCTGAGGCCAGGTGGAATCCTGAGTGCAAGGCCATGTTTAGGCAGGTCAGAATTCTGAGATGCTTGATTTGCAGGAAGTCTGAGACAAACAAGTGATCTGTTGGTTTATAGTCTTATCTTTCCAGGCAAGAGAATCCTAAAGAGTCGGTTGACACATGGACCTCTCAGTCTCAGCCCAACAAGTTCAGTAACCTGAAGTTAGTCTCACAGGTTTCAGATTAACCCACTTCCTGTTGATGGGCACTTACATTTCCCCCAGTATTTCTCTGTCTCATGCATTGTTTCAGTGATGCCCTGAACATATTTAGGGACAGTTTCCAGGGTTCCCATCTGGAACTAGATCAGTTAGGTGTGAGAATGAGCAATTTCCCTAGAGTCCAATAACCTTCTCCCTGCCTCCCAGAAGGGGAAACCCTCCCTCTGTGGTCACTAGGAAGACAGCAGGAACTCCCAGGGCCTCGCCCACACCGCCTGCCTGCCCACCTGCCTGTCCTCCCTTGTTCTGGCAGATTAACGGTGACCTGTGACCCTGACAGGCTGGCCACACTCCCGGCCAATTTCAGTCTGTCTAAAGGAGTCCCAGGGGTGGTCAGGGCCTGGGGATGTGTTGACCAGATGGGTCTGGGAGGTCTTGGATCGGCTTATCCCAGGAGGCAGAGCAGGTGGGTAGCCCTTAGCACCCGCCCCCAGTATTCCCCATCATGCATCACTGGGCTAGAGCAGGAGCCAGATGGTGGGGATGGGGCAGCTTTGTAGCCGGCCTAACAAAGGATCCTCTATACTGCCCCCCTCCCACCTCCTAACTCAGCCAGTCTAGTCTCTGGCTGCCCAATCATTCTCAGTCCTGGATTTCTGTTGAGACTGTATCTCTTTGCATTCCATTTACGGAGGAAGCTTCCCAGGAAGTATTCCTGGAGAGTCTTGGACTTGGAAAACCTATCTATCAACCTGAGAATGGACAAGCGTGGCCAACATAGTGTGGCCAGCCATATGGTCACAACCGATTGCAGACTCAAATGCAGTGATAAGGTGAAGTGCAGTGGTCAGGTAGGGGTTGTGGAAAACCGGTCAGTGCCTGATGCTCAGGGAGCCTTCATCATTGGTCTCAGAGTTTGTTCTGGACGACCTTGAGAGGAAGATTCTCAAAGGAGTCTTAAGGTGAAGAGGATACATGTGGGAGCCTGTAGCCAATCCGTATCAGCTACCGAGAACACTGAGACGATCACCTGAGTTCTCATAGCGTAATCCAGAGGGTAGGGCGAGGTGTCGCAATGTAAAGTAGCCTGTGGAAGCACACAATACATGCAAATTAAATCCACTCTTTTCCTAAATTGAGGGAGAACTCAAAGGTCTAGAGGTATGAGAGCTTCCGGGTGAGGAGAGGTTCCAGGGTGTCTGTAGCTGTCAGGTTCAGGCCCGGAACCCTGAGGACTCCTCCGTTACAAGCTTGTGTTCTTCCTTCTCTGTCAAGGTTAAATGATAGCAGTTGCCTCGTTTCATTCAAGAAGCATTTTGAAATACAATACCTACATATGATTAAAAAAGATAATAATGTAAGAACAATGAGGATTACATAAATTTTTGATCAGGAGTCTATAGACCTTACCGGATTACAGAGCTGTAAGGAAGTCAATAGAGGCCCGGGGAGGTGTGAATCGAGAGAGTCCTTCAGGCTAAGCTCCAATCAGATTTCCAGTTCATACCTGCCTTGGGGTGTAGCTGAGGGAAGGGAAGGTGAAAGGCTGCCTAGGGTGGCCAGGAGCTCTGGTCTCTCTTCCATCCTCTGCCTTTCCTTCTCTGTGAGACTCCAGGCTTCTAGATAGTCCATGGTTTAGCCTCCACCACTACTTTTCATTCTTTCCTTTTCTTGTTTAGATGTCTACCATTTTCTCAGGAGCCCTGTGGTTCCAGGATTCTCAGGATTTCAGTCAGAACACCTGGGAGCAACACTGAAGGAGAACTTGGGAGGGAGGCAAATAAGGGCCGTCCCAGGGCCAGCATTCAGGAAGGCTGCTCTGCAGAATCCCTCTCCACCCCTCACACAGGGCCTGAGCACTTTCAATTGGCTCCCCGGTGCCAAGTGAGGTCTATTAATATCAAAGTAATGAGGTAATTACTGTGATTTTAGAAAAATTACCAGTGAATGCTTTTGAGGGAATTTCTGAGGAAAAAAGAGGCTGTGCGAGACATCTGAGAGGAAAAGGGAAAGAGTTGTTCTGGATGAAGTGTGAGGGATGAGATGAGGCACATGGGTATGTGGAGAACCACAGAAAGGGAGAACTGTATGTGGAAGCAGACGCAGGGTTTTCAGGCCTTAGGAAACCCCTGACTGGCTGGTGTAAAGCGGTAGATGCCAGTGTTGAAGGAAAATTCTGCAGCCAGAATTCTGCTCCCCTCATCCTCTCTTGCTGAGGCAGGATCTCTCCCTATGTAGCTCTGCCTGTCCTGAAACTGACTAGGTAGACTAAGCTGACCTCAAACTCACAGAGATCCACCTGTCTCTATCTCCTGAGTGCTATAACAAAACGGGGCTGGAGAGATGGCTCAGTGATTATGAGCACTGGCTGCTCTTTCAGGAGACCCAGGTTCAATTCCCAGCACCCACATGGTAGCTCACAACTGTCTGTAACTCCAGTTCCAGGGAATCCGACACCCTCGCACAGATACACATGCAGGCAAGATACCAGTGCACAGAAAATAAAAAATAAATAAAAAATTTAAAAAAGGTGTTAAAAAATGCTTGCTGAATAAAATAGCAAGCTCTTAAAAAATAGCAATAACTGGTGGTGCACGCCTTTAATCCCAGCACTCGGGATGCAGAGCCAGGAGAATCTCTGTGAGTTCGAGGCCAGCCTGGGCTACCAAATGAGTTCCAGGAAAGGCGCAAAGCTACACAGAGAAACCCTGTCTCGAAAAACCAAAAAAAAAAAAAAAGCAATAACAATGTCAGACCCAAGGAAGCAGTCCTCAAGCCAGGAACAGAAATTTAAATTAATTATTAACATTATTATATATGTTCTTAAAGCAGGGTCTCATGTGTCTAGGACTAGCTTCCTATTCCTATGTAGCTGAGGATGACCTTGAACTTCTGATCCTGTTGCACTACTTCCTGAGTGCAGGGACTACAAGTCTGTGCTGCCACCATAGTTTATGCAGTTTGGGGGAATCAAACCTAGGGCTTCCTGCATGCTAAGCAAGTACTCCATTAACTGAGCTATGTCACAGCACCCCTGGCTGTCTTGGAACTCACTCCTACAGACCAGGCTGGCCTAGAACTCATAGAGATCCGCCTGCCTCTATCTCCTGAGTGCTGGGATTAAAGGTGTGTGCCACCACTGCCAGGCTTACGGGTTCATTTTTTTTTCTTTTTTTTTTTTTTTTGGTTTTTCGAGACAGGATTTCTCCATGTCTCCGTGTAGCTTTGTGCCTTTCCTCACCGCCTGGCTTACGGGTTCACTTTTAACTCAGTTTGTAGCTGAGGTTGGCCCAGAATGCCTGATCCACCTGCCTCTACCTCCCAAGTGCTAGGATTACAGGTGTGTGCCACGATATTTAGTTTATTATTTGTTATTATTTTTGTATGTTTTGGGGGTTGAACTCAGGGGTTCATGCAAGCTAGAAAAGCACTCCATCAACTCACCTACATCTCTGGCTATCAACATTTATTTGTTTGGTTATTTATTGTTGTTTGTGTGAATGTGAGTGTAGAGAACAAGTCAAGACTTGGTTCTCTCCTTTCATGGTGGTTTTGAGGATAGTTAGTGTTTGTTGCTAGGGTTTTTACCCACTGAGTGAGTGACCTCACTGACCTAATTTTATTTATTTATTTTTGAGGTAGGTTCTCATTCTGCAGACTGGACTGCCCTGGAACTTACTATGTAGGCCAGGCTAGCCTACAGTGCATGCTACTCCTCCTGCCTCAGCCTCTCAAGTTCTGGGATTTGTTGGCAGGCTTTTCTGTCCCCCTAGCCAGCTCCCAAGTAACCACACAGAGACTTATTAATTATAAATGATTGGCCAGTAGCTTAGGCTTGTTGCTAACTAGCTCCTACAACTAAAATTAACTAATATTTATTAATTTATGTGCTGCCACATGGCTCATGGCTTGTTACCTCATCTTCTACATGCCCTCCTTCCTCTGTGTCTGGCTGGCAACTCTGCCCTTCTTCTTCCCAGTGTTCTCTCAGTCTGGCTCTCCTGCCTAACCTCTTCCTGCCTAGCTATTGGTCAGTAGAGCCTTTATTAAACAAAGGAGAGCAACACACATCTTAATCCACAGCAGGGATTACAGGTGCAAACTACAACACTTGGCAGGAATTAAAATGTATGGACACTTTCTCATATGCCAGGCACTTAGACAGACCCAACTCAATTCTTCCAGCACATACCTCAGTTACAGGGGAGGAATAATCACTCTTGATTCAGACTTGGTGTACACTCATTTATTCACACAGTAAGATTACAAGCAATATTTATTCCATCTTCCAAATGGAAGCAGGAGTACCTCTCTGGGTGTACAGGTCCGGACTCGCCACGTCTGTTCATCTGGATCTTGGGTCAGCCTTCCTCAGATCAGCCACGTCTGCACTGGGGACAGGATCTCACGTCTCTGGCGGAGGAGAGTCATCTCACTCGAGGGCCTGATGAGCTCTGTTGGTCGGGTCTGAAGCTTCATCTTTTATATCCTTTCCTGGCTAGGTTTCTAGTCTTATCCCTACTTCCACACATAGCTTATAGCTTATCACTACTCCATTTGTGGTTTACTTACATCATTCTATTGCTTGTCACTCCTGACCAGGGTTGTTCACTCTAGGCCTTACATGTTCCTTACATTCCATCTCCTGATGCCTGAAATGTCTTCAACATAAAAGGCGTCACATGAGGTTGCAGCCTGGGAATTTACAATATATTATCCTAATTTGTTAATCCTAGTATTCTTACTCTTCTCATTCTGGGTGGTTTATTTTTATGTTTTTTCTCTATATATGCATTATATAACTTCAACCAAGTGCTATAAGCTGCAAATTCTTTTAACACATCTATAACAAAATCTCTACACAATATTCTAGTACATATGCTTTGTAAATACATTGGTTCTCCTGTTTGCCACTGTGGGTCATTCAGGAAATCTTTTTCAATGCTTATTATTGTTTCATCAGGATTATGTTTTAGCCATGTTCTATATGTTTCATATATTCTATGGTTTCTTTCTTTCTTCCCTCCTTCTTTCCTTCGTTCTTTCCTGTCGTGTCTAAGTTTTATTTATTATTATAGTGCTGATATGCTCAATGTTCATAGAGGAGTAGAGATGCCTATGTTTCACAGTGTGCAGGTAGAGGTCAGAAGACAACCCTTGGGTGCTACTTTTGTCTTTCCACCATGGCTTCTGGGGATTGAACTCTAGTTTTGAAGGCAAGTGCTTTTACTCATCGAACCATCTCACTGGCCCACTTTTTCTTTCTTTTTCTGAGAATTATTTTTAATCATGTGTAATTATGTGCATATGAGTGGAGGTGCCTGTGGGAGACAGAGGCATCAGATTTCCCCTGGAGCTGGAGTTCACCCAATACGGCTGCTGAAAATGAATGCAAGTCTTCTGCACGAGCAGTATGCACTCTTAACCTCTGAGCCATCTCTCCAGACCTCCTCAACCACCCCTCCCTTTGGGACAAGGCATCATTAAGTAGCCCTGGCTGGACTGGACTTGCTGTGTAGACTAGGCTGTCCTTGAACTTATAGACATCCACCTGTCTCTGCCTTCCCAACACTGGGAATAAAGGGAAGTTTCACCATGCCTGGCTCACCTTTCATTTTCTTTCTTTTTCTTTTTGTTTTGTTTTCAAGACTGGGTTTCTCTGTGTAGCCCTGGCTGTCCTGGAACTCACTCTGTAGAACAGGTTGGCCTTGGACTAAGAGATCCACCTGCCTCTGCCTCCTGAGTGCTGGGATTAAAGGCGTGTACCACCACTGCCAGGCAATCTTTCATTTTCTTTTCTTTCTTTCTTTCTTTCTTTCTTTCTTTCTTTCTTTCTTTCTTCTTCTTCTTCTTCTTCTTCTTCTTCTTCTTCTTCTTCTTCTTCTTCTTCTTAAGATTTATTTATTTAATGTACACTGGTGTTTTTTTAAAAAAAGAATTTATTTATTTTTATTTTATGTTTATTAGTGTATGTATGTCTGTGTGAGGGTGTTGGGTACCTTGGAACTGGAGTTACAGACAGCTGTGAGCTGCCATGTGGGTGCTGGAAATTGAACCTGGGTCCTCTGGAAGAGTATTCAGTGCTCTTAACCGCTGAGCCATCTCTCCAGCCTGTACACTGGTGTTTTGCCTGTATATGTTCTGTGTAAGGGTGTCAGATCCCCTGGGGATCTGGAACTGGAGTTACAGACAGCTGTGAGCTGCCATGTGGGTGCTGGGAATTGAACCTGGGTCCTCTGGAAGAGTATTCAGTGCTCTTAACCGCTGAGCCATCTCTCCAGCCTGTACACTGGTGTTTTGCCTGTATATGTTCTGTGTAAGGGTGTCAGATCCCCTGGGGATCTGGAACTGGAGTTACAGACAGCTGTGAGCTGCCATGTGGGTGCTGGGAATTGAACCTGGGTCCTCTGGAAGAGCAGCCAGTGCTCTTAAACCACTGAGCCATCTCTCCAGCCCACTAAGAAGAACTAAGTAGAACTAAGAAGATGAATGTTCTGTCTGAGGTCACACACTTCATCAGTGGAAAGCTAGGGCTATAGTCCTAGTCAATTTGCTCTCCATATCAGTTCTATTTCTACTGCTCTAGTCCATGCTCTGGAAGGGGAATAGGGATAGGATTGGCTAAAAGAATGTGGTTTGTATAGTAATAATGATGATGACAATGATGATGATAGATTAGATGCATGTGTAATCCTCACATGGAAAATAGAAGAAAGTTATTCAAAACCTCAGCAAACTTGAGCTGTAATTCCGGTGACCAAGAATCAAGGCATGGAGACTGCAATAAGTTTGAGACAAGGTTGGGTGACATAGTTGAGTTCAAGGCCCAGCTTGGGGCTGCAGAATGAGACCTTGTCTCAAAAACAAATAGTTGGATGGTAGTAACACTTGCCTTTAATTGAGAGGCAGAGACAGGCAGATCTCTGAGTTCAAGGCCAGCCTGCTCTATAAAGCAAGTTCTAGGAAAGCCAGGGACATACAGAAAAAACGATGTTTCAAAAAACAAACAAGGGGCTGGCAAGATGGTTCAGTAGTTAAGAGCACTGGCTGCTCTTGCAGAGGACCGAGGTTTGATTCCCAGCACCCACATGGTGGCTCACAACCACCTGGAACTCTAGTTCCAGGGGATCTGATGCCTTTTTCTGACCTCCACAGGCACCAGGCACATGTGGCAAACAGATATGCATTTGGGTAAACATTCATACATACACAAAAATAATAAACAAACTAACAAAAATAGTAATTATTTCCATAGTCCTTGCCTAGAATGTGCAAGGTTTTGGATTTAATCTTCAGCGCCACTAAATAAATAGTGAATTAATAAAAGAGTAAATAGATAAACAAATAGTGACAATCTGAGTCAGGTGGCTCTCCCAGAAGATGTGAGTTTGGTTCCCAGAACCCATTTGGGTGACTCAGAACCACCTGTAACCCCAGCTCCAGATCTGACGCCCTCTTCTGGCCTCTGAGGGCACCCACAGAGACATAACATGCACACCTCATCTCACCATCACCCCCCACAATGCATAGTGGCACATGCCTTTAATCCTGGCACTGGGGAGGCTGGTGAATTTTTGTGAGTTCCAGGCTAGCCTGGCTACATAGAGAGTTCCAGGATAGTCAGAGTTATACAGTCAGACTGTGTCTCAGGAAAAGAAGAAGAAGAAGAAGAAGAAGAAATTAAAAAACCAACAAAACAAAACAAGTGAGATTGGCCTGTGATTCTCAAACTTGGGAGGCTAAGGAGGAAGGATTCCCAGTTCGAGGCTGGCTTGGGCTATGTTGGTAGCTCCTGTGTGAAAGAAACAAAAGCTTAAGGAGGGGGTGTAGTGAGGGAGACAACGGAGAGGTGAAAGAGAAGAAGTGAGGAAGGAGAAGCCCACTTCTTGTCCACTTTGTTACTTACTCTCTTGTATTCAGCCAGAGTTGAGCTAGATGGTGGCCAGGCCCCTGCACCCGGCAGCCCTGGTGGTCTGCTGCCCTCTGCTGGTAACCCCTGCCCCCAAGACAAGTTTTAATAAGAAAAAGGGTTGAGGAAAAGGATACCTAGAGCATTAATTCTCAGAAACTCAGGCTGACCTGCCCAGCTGGTATTTGGGGATGTGGAGCATGAGGCAGAATCTGCGTGGCCTGACTTCAGCATTAGTCTGTTTGGAGCCCTAAACAAGGCATTTCCCCAGTGACTGCTCCTGGGCTGGAGGGCCAGGGCTGGTTGAAGTGTTTACCATAACGGAAATTGCTTAGGTCAAGAACCTGAGTGATGAACACCTTCCTGGCTTCTATTGACTCCATCAAAAAGGTGGCGTCTTTGCCCTGGCAGGCCTTGTCTGCTTCACTGTTCAAAGGTTTGTGTTCCTTGCTATCTGAGCATTGTGAAAACCCAACTTAAACATCACCGAAGCTTCCCAGTACTACCTGTGCCAAAGATAGCTGCCTTTGATGAAACCTTTAGACACAGATAAAAACACTACAAGTCCATGTTGTTAAAACAGATAACGTGTTGCAAATATCTTTTGGTATGTTTTCCCACAGTGTTTAGAATTAAGATGCTGAGGTGACTTTGAGCTAACTTTGATTAATTAAACTTATATAATTATATCATATATGAACTTACATGATTAATTAATTGGTTTGTCTTCTTTTTTTCTCCCTTTTGAGACAAAGTCTCAATGTGAAACCCTGGTTAGTCTGGAACACAAGATGTAGACCTTGTTAACTTTAAACTTGTGGTCATCTTCCTGCCTCTGCCTCCTAAGTGCTGGGATTATAGGCACGTACTACCATTCCTAGTTCATTCATTCATTTATTTGTTTGTTTGAGACAGGGCCTCTCTACATAGCCCTGGATGTCCTGGAACTCACTATGTAGATTAGGCTCCCCAAACTCACAGAAATTTACCTGCCCAGTCTGCCACCCAAGTACTGGGACTAAAGACATTTCACAATGCCTGGCTATTTATTTATTTTTAAGGGAGGTATCATGTAGCCCAGGCTGGCCTTGTGGCTGAAGATGAACTTGAATTCCTGATTCTCTTGCTTCCACCTCCCAAGTTCTGAGATTATAGAAATGTGATATTAGCCAGGAACTATGGCTGCCTGAATGTATGTGCACCAAGTGAGTGCTTGGTGCCTGTGGAGGTCGGAAGAGGGCATCTGTTTCCTGGAACTGCAGTTACAAATGGTTATGATCTTCCATGTATGTGCTAGGAACCTAATCTGGATCCTTTGCAAGAGCAGCAAGTGCTTTTTTTTTGGTGTGGTTTTTTGAAACAGGGTTTCTCTGTAGTTTTGGTGCCTGTCCTGGAACTCATTCTGTAGACCAGGCTGGCCTCGAACTCACAGAGATCCATCTGGCTCTGCCTCCCAAGTGCTGGGATTAAAGGCGTGCACCACCACCGCTCCGGTGCCAGTGCTTTCGACTGCTGAACCATCCCCTATTTCTGAGACAGGGTCTCACTTTGTAGCTCTGCTGGCTTGCAACTTGCTATGTAGACCAGTCTGCCCGCCCCCCCTCCTAAATACTGAGATTAAAGGCAGGTGCCATCCACTTTTAAAATACAACAGTTTGAATGAGAATGGCCCCATAGGCTGATATGTTTCAATACTTGGTCTCGAAATAGTGCAACTGTTTGGGAAAGATTAAGATGTGTGGACTTGTTGGAGGAGTTGTGTCACTGGGGGTGGGGTTTTAGGTTTCAAAAGCCCATTCATTCCTATTTAGCTCTATTGGTGAAATTATTAAGGCCACTCTGCATAGTTAAAAGGGAGGTTTATTTTGTGGGGTAACTTACAAGTGATGGGATAGGCTACAGGGTCTGGGAAAGGTGCAGTCTGGCGGTGCTCTCTGGAGAACTCTGCTCCGTCTACTTTCAGTGTCCAGGGTCCAGGAACCAAGAGAGCTGGCACATCCGGATCTCGGATCTTCAGCGTCCTCTCTCAGCCCTGTCTTGTACGCGTGACCGTTACCGACGAAGCCTCAATGGGGGTTGAAACTTCCAGGTCAAAGCTGGAATGGCTACCCACTACATCCTATATCACTTTCTTTCTCTGTCTGTCTGACACTTGTGGGTCAGATATAAGCTCTCAGCTACTGCTCTAGCACCTTCCCTGCCTTTCTACTGCCATATTCCCTGCCATAACGACCATAGACTTCAACTCTCTGTAACTGTTCCCCATTAAATGCTTTATTCTATAAGTTGCCTTGGTAATAGTGTATCTTCACAACATTATAGAAGCAGCTAAGATAGCATTTTGTATTGGTAGTTTGTAATTTTCCATGTTGTCCTAGTATGAATGGACTGGAGTTCTATCAGGATTCTTCTATCTGGGTTCTGGTTAGGACTATATCTTATTGTTAAGAGGAACTACTATCCAATATCACTCTATCAGTTTCTTTTCCTGGGAGATTGGTTTTTGTCCCCCTACTTTGAACATCACCACAAACTCCAAGGTGTTTGATTTATAAGGTTTGTTGAGATTTTGGAAAGAACTAAGTAGATAAGCCCTTTAATTTTGCATCCATGTGATTTTTAGTGGGTTATTTAACTTCCCTGAGTCTGAGAATCTATGGATGTTTCATAGAGAAAGGGATACCTACTTCCTAGGTTTATTCTGAGAGTATAAAATAGATGTGTTTGCCAAAAATTTTTCAATTAAAAATAAAATATAATATTTAAAAATTAAGGAAACTGGAATGGCAAAAAAGGCAGGTGCCATTACACCTGTCTTAAATGGTTTTCAAAATAACCTATGTTAATTATACATAATATTGGATTTCACCACAACATTTTCATGTACGTATATAATGTATTTTGATCATATTTTACCTCCATTCACCTCTTGTCCCACTCTACTTCCACCGATGCCCTTCCTCTCCCAAAGTCCTCCTTCACAACTTTTTTCATTGATTTATTTATTTATCCATTTATTTCTTTTTGACACAGGGTTTTTCTGTATAACAACCTTGGCTGTCCTGAAACTCAATCTGTAGCCCAGGCTGGCCTTGAACTCACAGAGATCCACCTGCCTCTCTCAGCCCAGCTAACAACTTCCTTATAAGTTGTGAAGCGTGGTACATGTGCTGTATCTGACCTTTTGCTGTCACAGAGTGGTGGATCTGGCTCTACAATGCCCAGCCAGATTCTTGAGAATCGTGAAGGATTTACCTTCTCTGTCAATCTAACCATCTGCAGTAGAAGGCAAGAGTACCAGAGTACTCACTGGTGATGTTTAACAAGTGTTTTGTTCTTGGAAGGCTGATTGGCTAATGCCCAACAATAAAATTTTTATGTGTTACAAATGCTCCATAGCATCATAAAGGATGCCTGCCTTTTCTCATGCTACCAAAAGTTTTAATGTCATGTACTTACTTCTTCCTTATCCACTCATGTTGTCTCTTCTTTCACAGAGATACTGTCTAACTGTTTGCCCAACAAACATTTTTATTATATTTTTACTTACATGCGTGTATCTGTATGTATGTGCTCTTATGTGGTGGTTCCTGTATGGAAGTCAGAAAACAACCTGTAGGGGTGGGTTCTCTCATCCTGCCATGTGGGGCTTCAGGATCAACCTCAGGTCATCCAGTTTGGTGCCATCTCACTGGTCTGCCCAACATTTATTCTCTAGCACACAAATGAGTGTCCATTTAGATTGTAGGTTGCATTCACTTGACATGTTGTTCCATTTATTTCTACTTAACAGGATTCTATACCTTCTTGGATGGCTTTGCCAATATCACATATATATTAGAAGCATTTTTTTTCCTTACTAAATATAGCTCTGGCTGGACTGGAACTCAATGTGTAGACAGACTGGTCTCAAAGTCAAGAGATTTGCCTGCCTCTGGTTCCTGGAAATAAAGGTGTACGTTATCACACAGGCAGAAGCACACAAAAATTTTTTTTGAGATTTTTATTTCTATGTGTATGAGTGCTTGCCTGAATATCTATGCACCATGTGCATGCAGTGCCTGTGGAAGCCAAAAGTCTACATTTAATCCATTCTCTTTTATTGACTTAAGTGAATAGGCTTCCAATGGTATTGAGATTCTATCATTGTCATTTTAGGCTTAAAATCGTTCCAAAGATCTCATTAGCTTGATCTACGGCTTTCTTGTCTTCACTTGTTCTTCAAACAGCTGTTCACTTACCTTGTACAGCTGGAATTCCATATCATAACTCAGGGAGGATCTGTCAGATATTTTGGCTTCTCCCTCTACCCCCAACCCCTTGTCTCTTTTTCAAGACAGGGTTTCTCTGTGTAGCTTTGGAGCTTGTCCTGGATCTCACTTTGTGGACCATGCTGGATTCGAAATCACGGAGATTCGCCTGGCTCTGCCTCCTGAGTGCTGGGATTAAAGGCATGTGCCACCACTGCCTGGCTTGGTTTAGTTTTTCAAGATAGGGTTTTTCTGTGTATCCCTGGCTGTCCTGAAACTCAATTTGTAGGCCAGGCTAGCCTCAAAACTCAGAGATCTGTTAGTCTCTGCTTCCCAAGTGCTGGGATTAAAGGCATGTACCACCAT
Organism: Peromyscus eremicus; assembly: GCF_949786415.1. NCBI lineage: Eukaryota > Metazoa > Chordata > Mammalia > Rodentia > Cricetidae > Peromyscus > Peromyscus eremicus. The sequence continues at coordinate 127,596,114 of NC_081419.1, read as the reverse complement.
GCTTGGCTTTTTTGTTGTTGTTGAGATAGTTGTGAGTTGTTGTTGAGATCCCAGGCTAGCCTCAAAACTCAGAGATCTGTTAGTCTCTGCTTCCCAAGTGCTGGGATTAAAGGCATGTACCACCATGCTTGGCTTTTTTGTTGTTGCTGAGATAGTTGTGAGTTGTTGTTGAGATCCCTGGGTAGCCTGGGATTCACTATGTACACTAGGCTGGCCTGTGACTCAGTTATTGGAACTGAATGAAAAAAAGAAATAAAAAGGAAAAGAAAGTCCATGATTGCTTCTAGGTGTGGCGGAGGAGAAAATTTGTTATATGGGAGAGCATAGGTAGAGGACATCTGGGAGAGTGCAGAGTGGACATGACCAGACTGAGCTTGGCCATGTGGGGAGGGGGGAAGGAGAAGGGGGAGAGAGAGAGGGGAACCAGGTGCAGCAGCGAAGAGGCCAAATGTACAAAAGGGATGGAAGGGGTGGGTAGCCGAAATGGCTGGGTTATATAGGAAAGAGCCTCTGGGGAAGCGCAGCCTAGCCCATGGGCTGGAGAGTTCAGGGTAGAGGGTGGGGTATGCCAGCTATACCCAGTAACAGGTAAGGACTGAAGGATGCTGGGAGAATCTGATGATCAGGTCTGCTTTGATATGTTAAGTAGGCACCTCAGCCATTTGTCCTGGGTTTGAAACTTAACAGGAATAAAAGCACACGTCATAACACCAGATCTCATTTATTTTATTTATTTATTTATTTATTTATTTATTTATTTATTTATTTATTTATTTATTTTTGGTTTTTCGAGACAGGGTTTCTCTGTGTAGCTTTGTGCCTTTCCTGGGACTCACTTGGTAGCCCAGGCTGGCCTCGAACTCACAGAAATCCTCCTGGCTCTGCCTCCCGAGTGCTGGGATTAAAGGCGTGCGCCACCACCGCCCTGCTCCAGATCTCATTTTTATATTTGGAAACAGGGTCTCTTGCATTCTATGCTGACTGTCAACTCACTATGTAGACCAGAATGACCTTGAATTCCTGATCTTCCTTCTCCACCTCCAGAGTGCTGGTATTATAAGAATTCTCCAGCAGGTCTCATGTCCTTCCTTCCCTTCATTCTCTCTCTCCCCTGTCTCCCTCCACCCCCCCACCTTGGGACACTCAAGCTGGCCTCAAACTCATAAAGATCTATCTGCCTCTCAAGTGCTGGGATCCTTTTATTCTTACACCTTTTTTATATTTATTCATTTATTTGTATGGGGCTTTTACCTGCAGTGTATCTGTGCACCATATGCATTCCTGGTGCCTACAGAAGCCAGAACAGGGTATCGGATCCCCTGGATGGTTGTTAGCCACTGTGTGAGTGCTGGGAACCTAGGTCCTCTGGAAGAGTAACCAGTGTTCTTACCTTTGGGACATCTCTCCAGCCCCCTTAAAGAAAATACATTGTGTGTATGTGTGTGTGCATGTGTGTGTATATGTGTGTATGGGAGTATGTACCATGGCACATGTGTGGAGGTCAGAGGACAACTCTGTGGAATTCTCTCTTTCCTCTATTGTAGGTTCTGGGGGATGGAACTCAGGACACCAAGATTGTTTGGCAAGTTCCTTTACCCTCTGAAGCCATCTTTCCAGCTCTCTTTTCTTTCTTTCTTTCTTTTTTTTTTCTTTTTTGAGACAGGTGTAACAGCCCTAACTGTCCTGGAACTTTCTTTGTATACCAGGCTGGCCTTGAACTCACAGAGATTCACCTGCTTCTGCCTCCCAAGTGCTGGGATTAAAGGTGTGTACCACCACCACCGGCTTCTTTTCAAACTTAAAAAAAATTTATTCACAATAAGTAGGTATCTGTGCCAATTTTCAGAAGCAGGTTCTCTTCTGCCACCTTGTGGTATCTGATGGATTGAACTCAGGTCATCAGGCCTATACACAAGCATTTCCAACCACTGAACAATTTTGCTTGTTTATTTTCAAGACAGGGTTACTCTGTGTAGTCCTGGCTGTCCTGGAACTCACTCTGTAGACCATGCTGGCCTAGAATTCAGAGATCTGCCTCCCAAGTGCTAAATCAGCAGATCCCTGGGACCAAAGCCTTTAACTCTTTTCCTGGGCTGCTCTAGGATATTTGCTAGATTCATACATCTCAGCTGCTAGAGAATCTGAACTATTGACGTTAGAATTTAGTGTAAAGGAATGTTAGCATCCTAAATCCTGGTATTTAGGGAGCAGATCTTTTATATGTTACCAGGGCCAATTGATTTCACCTGACTTTGGGCAAAACTAACCTATTTTTAAATTTTATTTATTTATTTATTTTCTATGTGTCAATGTGGAGGTCAGAGGACAACTTTTGAGAGTTGGTACTTTCCTACCTGGTGGGTCTTTAGGCTTGGAGACTGAGCAATTTTGCCAGATCTCTATGCCTCCCTCTTTTTTGAGATAGAGTTTCATGGAGGCCAGATTGATCTCTACCTCCTGAGTACCACCAAACCCAATTAAAGCGGCCCTTGTAGTGTCTGGGACAGCTGCCTCTCTAGCCTGGGATTGGAGGTCTCAGAATCAAGAGATTACACGTTGCAGTTAATAGCCGTTCCCACCGCCCCAGCTCACACAGAGAAGGGACCCACACAGCTTTGCTGCTGCTGTTTTACTTGAGACCATTTGTATGTAGAATGTCCTTCAACTTGGGACGTCCTCCTCAGCCTCCTGAGTGTTGAGGACCCTTTTGATGCACAGAAAGCTCTTACTGTGTGATTTACTCCACTATGGCAAGTCTCATCATGAGTGCTGGGCATTCAGGAGCCCATGCTTCTTGTCCTGGAGCTTATGCAGAGGGAACACTGTTGACCAAGACTGCATAGCTTGAGCCAGTAGGGAATTCAGTGGCCGGACAGTTCCCTTGTGTTTTTCCTTTTCTAGGTTTTCTCCTCCTATCTCTTTAGAGCGAACCGGTTTTCTCTGGGAGCTTTGCCCAGGCGTTTGGTAGGTAGCCAGGCCAGTGTGTGTGTGTGTGTGTGTGTGTGTGTGTGTGTGTGTGTGTGTGTTAGTTTCTGTGTGTCATCAATTTCTGGCCACAGCTGACTAAGTGGGGGAGTAGAGCATTCCTCCCAATACATGTTCCTGAAGCAGCTGGCAGGGAAGTAGGTGATCACACATCACTCATGCTGTGTGACCATGGACCCCCCCCAACCCTCCCAGCACACACACACTTTTCCGGCTCTACGCTTTCTCCCTTCTCTGCTAGCAGCTTTGTATACAGATGCCCATTTCCCCTTTCCTTAGCTCTATCCACAGAGAATATTTCCTAGGGGAGGAGCTCCCTATTAGGGTTCATTCTCAGAAAGTTTGTCTGGGCTCATTAAGCTTCTTTAAGCAGGGCAGTACGTGGGGGGACTTTTAAGAGTCTTGGGAAAGGACCTTAGTTTCTGGTGGTGTGTGGGTGTGTGCCCCATCTCATGTCCTCTTGCTTTCTTTCTCTCCCCTCTCTCTTTCCCCCTTTCTCCCACCTTCTCAACTTTCTTTTTGAGTCAGGGTCTCATGCAGACTTTTAACTTTAAAACATTTTTTTTTTTTTTTTTGGCTGGGCGGTGGTGGCGCACGCCTTTAATCCCAGCACTCGAGAGGCAGAGCCAGGCGGATCTCTGTGAGTTCGAGGCCAGCCTGGTCTCCAAAGCAAGTTCCAGGAAAGGCATGAAGCTACACAGAGAAACCCTGTCTCGAAAAAAACCAAAAAAAAAAAAAAAAAAAAAAAAACCCAAAAAAAACCACTTTTTTTTTTTTTTAATGTGTATGGTGTTTTGCCTGTGCACTATTTGTGTGCCTGGTGCTTGTTGAAGCTAGAAGAAGGTGTAAGATGCCTTGGAACTAGAGTTATAGATGTTTGGAGTCACCACATGGGTGCTGGAAATCAAATCCAAGTCCTTTGCAAGAGCAGCCAGTGTTCCTAACTGCTGAATCTTCTCTTCTGCCTCAGCCTTTGAGCTTCTGATTTTCCTGTCTCCATCTCCCCAGTGTTGTGATTACAAGGTGATCCTTACTACTCCCTGCCCCGTGTGTGTGTGTGTGTGTGTGTGTGTGTGTGTGTGTGTGTGTGTGTTTACAGTGGTGAGATTGAATGTAGGGCTTTGCACATGATAGGCTCTACCACTGAGCTATATATCCCTAGTCCTGTATTTCTGGCCTTGAACTTGTGACTATCCTACTTCAGCTTCCTGAGTATCTGAGATTACAGACCTTCTCAATAGGCCTAGCTTGTCCTTCAGTCTTTAACCAAAAAGTCTGGAGTTCAATTCCCAGCACTCACATGGCAGCTCAAACCCATCTGTAACTCCTGTTTCAGGGATCTGATGTCTTCTTCTGCATCTGAGAACTGCATGTGGTGCACAGACATCCACACAGGCAAAATATCAATCTGCATAAAAATGAAAATATATGTTTAAAATGTATAACCTGGAGCTCGCTATGAGTCCCTAGATGGCCAGAATTAACTCGTGAGCCTCCTGCTTCAGTCTCCAGAGTACTGTGATTGCAGGTGTATGGTATCTTGCTTGGGCCAGTTAGTGCTCAATTAGTAAAGTGCAATCATCCCTTGCTGCTATGCATGCAGCGCTGGGGAGTAGAAGGGATATGAGCTTGGAAGCCAGAAAGACCCAAGTTAGAACAGAGGTCTACAGCCGGGTGTGGTGGTCCACACGCCTTTAATCCCCAGCACTCAGGAGGCAGAAGCAGGTGGATCTCTGTGAGTTCGAGGCCAGCGTGGTCTACAAAGTAAGTTCCAGTACAGCCCGGGCTGTTACATGGAGAAACCCTGTCTCAAATAAATGAACAAACAAAACAGAGGTCTGCTCTAAGTACTCATGTGTCTGTTTCCTCAACAATAAAAATGGTAATAATGTATAGGTTATGCAGGATTTACAAATGAGGCACAAATGATAGTATAAATCAGCCAGCTCATGTGCCATGCAAGCACTGAATAAATGACATACATGTATGTACATGTATATATAACACATTTTAAAATTTATTTTTATTTTTTGTGTGTCGTGTGTGGGTGTGTGCAATGTGAATGCAGGTTCCCAAGGAGGCTATGGTGTCAGATCTCCTTGGGGCTGGAATTACAAGTGGTTGGGTGTGTGCAATGTGAATGCAGTTTCCCAAGGAGGCTACTAGTGGTGTCAGATCTCCGTGGGGCTGGAATTACAAGTGGTTGTGTGCTGCCTAACATGGATGCTGCGAACTTTATTCAGGTTTTCTATAAGAACAGTGCATGTTCTTGGCCGCTGAGCCTCCCATCTCTTCAGCCTCTTATGTCGTTTTATTTTGTATTCTTTTAAGGCAGGGTCTCATGTAGCCCAGGCTGGCCTCAAACTTACAGATCCTCCTGCCTCTGCTTGCAAGTGCTGGGACCAAGCCCTCAAAGGAGTAGCGTTTCTCCTCTTGACAGGCAGGCCTACCTCTTTAGAGGCTGTGCCCTCAAGCTGAACCACGCCCACAGACCGCCTCTGGGACCCTCTCCCCACGGCACACAAAACGTGGGAAACCATCTCCTTCCTTAGCTCGCTTACCAGTTAACTCTGTCTGCAAAGTCCCTGGAGCCTAGCTCCCCGCCACACGCAGCCCTGTCCCAAAGCCCAAAGTCTCGCCCAGGGATCCTTGATTCTTTTTCTCGTCCTTCTGCCTCCACGAGCTACGGTCCAGTCCTCGACGGCGCACCGAACCCGATCCTTGGGTTGCCCCATCCACAGAATCCGGTCCCTTTATGTCCCCGCCGAGCACCCCACACCCCCAACCTCCTCCTCTAACTTTATGGCCTCTCGGCGACGCGGTTCTGACCCACTCCCAAGCGGTCCGCAGAGCATCCTTAGGTTACCCAGCAGCTTCTCCTCGGTCTCTCCCGGGGCCCCGCCCCCGTTAGCACCGCCCCCGACAGCCTGTCCTCCGAAGCTCCGCCCCCCCGAGGCCCGGGGTAGGGTGGCCGCTGGCTCAGCAGCCCTGCCGCCCTCTGCCCTGGGCGCTGGGTCGGAGCCGGCCGGGTACTGTGGGACCGGGCGAGCGCAGCGGACTGGGACTTCGAGGCGAAGATGGCGTCAGGCAGGCGCGCTCCGCGCACCGGGCTGCTGGAACTGCGCGCCGGGGCGGGCTCCGGGGCAGGAGGCGAGCGGTGGCAGCGGGTGTTGCTCACTCTGGCGGAGGACGCGCTGACCGTGAGCCCCGCCGACGGCGAGCCCGGCCCGGAGCCCGAGCCCGCGCAGTTCAACGGCGCCGCTGAGCCAGGCACGGCGCCCCCGCAGCTGTCAGAGGCGCTGCTGCTCCAGCGGCGCCGCGTGACGGTGCGCAAGGCCGACGCCGGCGGGCTGGGCATCAGCATCAAGGGTAGGTGCGGGGCACTGAGGGCGTGAGGTCGTGGTGTCTGGGCTGCTGCGAAGCGCTCAGGGTCACGGGGCCTGGCAGAGCACGGAGATTAGATAGCCAAACGCCTTCTTTCTGTCTGAGGTGGAGCAGAGATTGAGGGGAGGAAGGAACGGAGTGAGGGAGGAGGAGCACCAAGGTCGGAAGGGGCTTGGGGAGTTGGAGGTCTTACAGGGGTCTCTGAAGACACAAGTATGGAAGTGTCTGGGCACACCAAGGACATGGGTTCGTAGTTCCGTGTTGAAGCAAAATGGTAGCTATGGGTATCAGGGCATGAGGATCCCCAGGAAGGCAGACGGGCGAAAGGAGATAGGGGCCTGGGACACTACTTAGGAAAAGGAGGAAATCCTGAGACACAACCCAGGTGCACAGGTGAAGGCCTGGAGTCTAGGAGCTCAGTGTGGATGAAGTCACAGGCATGGTCCCAGAGAAGGGGCCAGTAACAACCTAGACATCTTGGGCTCCAGAAGGTTGTACGCCTAGGCTGGGAGTCGCGATGGCTGGGTTTGAGTCTCCTCATCTGCCCATTTGTACCATGGACAAGGGGGGAGAGGGTGAACCCAGAGTTGCCATTCATTCCTGATAGTTCTTGGTCTCCAAGACTGACAGCTGTTTGACAGGGTCTCATGTATCCCAGGCTGGCCTCATAGTCACTATGTAGCAAAGGATAACACTGAAGTAATCCCAGAGTGCTGGGATTACTGGTATGTGCTGCTAAAATAGGTTTATGTTGTGCTGAGGATCAAGAGATTTATACATGGTAGGCAAGCACTTTACCAGCTACTTCCCCAGCTCAGGTAGGCTGCAACTGGAGTTCTGAATCTCTGTGTGAACTTGGACAAGTCACTTCCTATCTCTGAATCTGTTTTGGTAACTATATGATGATGATGTTTCTGAGAGCAGGGCTTGCCAACATGTGGTGAGAGGAAAAGAGGCCAGGAGGGACTCTCGAAAACAACTAAACGTGGTGCTTAAAATCCATGTGCATTCCCAGCTGCTGGGTTCACCATTCCTGCCCATCTGCCTATCGGTTTCAGCCCTCAACAGACTGTCAGCCTTTTTTTTTTTTTTTTAATTGAATGTGTCCATATATTCCGTGGCCTCCTGGGAGCTGGCTGTGTTCATTGATACCTTGTCTAGACTTTGGCCCAGGTTAGGAAGTGGGCATGGTGGTGAATGCCACTGTGTGCTAGGAGATGTTGTGTCCGTTATACTTTGCCCATGGTCTATTCCACCTTGACCATCAGTGGTGAAAGGCGTCGGGTTTAATCTCCATTTCACAGGTGAAGAAACTGAGACTCAAAAGGGAGAAATGATTTTCCCAGGGTCAGTCAGTGAACAGCAGAACCAGCATTTAAATCTTAACTATAGAGCCTCCATTGCCCGAAAGACAGCCCAGGGAGTAAGTTCTTTCTAGGGAAGGGTAAATTCCTGGGCAGTTAACCCCAAGAGTCTAAAGAAGGAACAGGAAAACACGGAGTGGGCACCAGCTTTAATCCCAAACTCTAGTATAGGCTAGGGAAACACAGCAATAAAAAAAAAAAATACACTCAGTGTGTTAGAGCAGGAAGGAACCTAGAGTTCCTGTAGAGTTCCACTTTTCAGACAGACAGACTGACTCTCAGAGGAGCAGGGTCTTGTCAAAGTACAGAGATACTACCCAGATCTGCACTTCCAGGTGATTGGAAGGGTATTTTCATGGGACTTTACGGAAAGTAGCAGTTTCATCCAGTTCCTCCTGGATCGAAGCCTGGGCTCCTGTTGCCATGGTAACTTCCCTTCTGGGGTCCAGCTGAGTCCAAGGCAGCTGGGAATGGTCATAGCTTCAAATGGAATGGAAGTCCTTACTTTTAGGTGAGGAGGCTAGATATAAATAGAAACACCTTCCTCTACAAGGCCTCAAGCCTTGTGCCGTGCCACTAGCAACTGTGGGGCTTGGGTGGGGGTTGGGAGAGGTGTTCTATCCAGGCTCAGATGTCACTGACTTATGTAACCTTGAAACAATGACCTCTTGCTCTGTGCCACTGGTCTCTCATCCTCAGTACTTTGAGGATGGGCCAGGAATGTGATATCTGAGGGTCTGACTTGAGTCTACATAGGGTTGAGCACTGATTTTTCTTTTTTGGATACTGTTTTGCTATGTAGCCCATACTGTCCTGAAACTTCATATGTGGAACAGGTTGGTCTTGAATTTGCAGTAATCCTTTATCCTCTGCCACCTCGGTGCTGGGATTACAAATATGTACCACCATGCCCAGCCCCGATGACTATTTATTTTTAAAAAGACATTTGTTCTGGGCGTGGTGACACATGCCTTTAATCTTAGCACTCCAGAGGCAGAGGCAGGTGGATCTCTCTTGAGTTTCAGACTAGCCTGTTAGACAGTGAGTTCCAGGCCAGTCAGGGCTGCATAGAGTGAGACCCTTTCTCAAACAATCAAAACCACAAACAAAGGACAAACAAGCAAAGGACATTTGAGGGCTGGTGAGATGGCTCAGAAGCAGTGGTTCTCAACCTTCCTAATGCTTTGACCTTTTAACGCAGTTCCTCATGTTGTGGTGACCTCCAACTGTAAAATGATTTTCGTTGCTACTTTGTAACTGTAAATTTGCTACTGTTATGAATCATGATGTAAATATCTGATGTGACCCCTGTGAAAGGGTCATTTGACCCCCAAAGGGGTTGCGAGCCACAGATTGAGAATCACTGGCTCAGAGGGTAAAGGTGACTGCTGTCAAGACTGATGACTGGACTGATTTCCAGGACCCAGATGGTGGAAGGAGAGAACCAACTCCTGCAAGTTGTCCTCTGACCCCCACAAATAGCACATGTGTATTTGTATACATGCATACAGACACAAAGTAAATACGTATCAAATTCTTTAAAATGGCATTTGAGATTTGGAAACAACAAAGTAGTCCAGTAAAATGTATTATTTTCTTGTATCAGAGATAAATTTCAGATATACTTTTGAAATGTCTAGAACTTAAGGCCTTCCTTTCCAGTGTGAATTTTGGTTAGTAAAGCCTATTTAATTAGTTTATTTATTTTTGAGATGGTCTTATTTATCTATCCCAGTCTGGCCTCAAGCTCCCTCCCTACAAAGCTGAGGATGATCGAACCCCTGGTCTCCCCCCACCCCTGCCCCCTTCCCCACCTCTTCCCAAGTGCTGGGATAAAAGGCATTCTGTACCACACCCAGCTCTGGATTCTAAAACTTGATGATTGTAGAAGAGGTCCTTCAGGTCATGGCAACCACTACTTTTCCCTGAACTCCAGATTGGGGGTTATCAGTAGATTTTCATACTGTGGGAAGTTGCTTACAATCTAAAACATTGAAAAAAAAATCAGTAAAGCAGTGAACTAACAAGACATTTAAACAAGAGGTCCAGGAGCCAAACTATAGCATTATGGTTTAGAAAATACATTATTCGCCTGTCTTGCTGTATCTCTGGGTGGCTGTGCACTCAAGGCAATCTATTCCTGCCTGAGCCTCCTGAATGCTGGGATTATAGCTGCACGTCACCAAGCCCGGCTGTGTGTCAGACTTCTCAGTTTTCTCCCTGTATTTCTCATCATTTGCCCATTTCCCTTTTCCCAGCAGAGAGTCAGAAGCAATGTCACCTTGGTAAGTTCCCCATGTGTTAAAACACCTGCCTCAGTTTCCTCTTCCTTCTGTGCCTGTGCAGGGGGCCGGGAGAACAAGATGCCTATTCTCATTTCCAAGATCTTCAAGGGACTGGCAGCAGACCAGACAGAGGCCCTCTTTGTTGGGGATGCCATCCTGTCTGTGAATGGTGAAGATCTGTCCTCTGCCACCCATGATGAAGCGGTACAGGCCCTCAAGAAGACAGGCAAGGAGGTGGTGCTGGAGGGTGAGTACCAGGGTACGGATCCCAGAGGGCTGGGAAGGGCTGTTTTTAACTTCTTTCCTGCTTCCTCCAGGCCTCCAGTGGCTCCAGCCTGGCCTTGAGGGATGGGATGTGGGCATGAAAATAGAATTAGGACCCACCTGGGGTCATCTTGGGCTGCCGGAAGGAGAGAAGCACAGAGCTAAGTAGGTCTGGTTTGTATTTCTTGTCTCTCATTCGCTAGTAGTGTGGTCTGGGGCAAATTGCCTCATTTCTAAGAACCTTAATTTCCTCTTAAATGAGACCGTAGCTCCTGGCTCCCTGGGCTGTGAACAGGATTTGTCACCCATTGAGTGGCTCAGGGCAGGGGAAGAGTGGGGACTGGGAAAGGACAACTGGATTCTTTGCTGAAGCGCTGCTGGAGCTTTTAATTCCAGGCTCTTTTATCGTCCCGAGGCCCTCAAGTCCTGAGATTTGTCCACTATGTAGTGACCCACCCATCACATCCAGTGAGGACCAGAGAAGTGTCTTGAGGAGAACCTTACTTGGGTGGCTCCCTCCACAAGTCGTCCATGTGTGGTCTTGGAGACACTCACTTTCCCTGGGTCTCAGTCTCTCCATTGTTGAATAGCTCTGTGATGTGGTTATTTGTTATCTGCCTTTTGACACTCTCAGGAGGTTTCTGCTTTGCTCAGCCCTTTCCTCAAACTCCACTCTGTCAGCTCCAAACGCCTGTGGGGGCCTGAAGAATGTATCTTTGGCTTCTTGCCCAGAATAGGAACCCAGAGATGGTGGGGGCTGATGCACAATGCCATGGCTAGCAGAGCTGCTGAGCTCAGTCCCAGACCCAAATCCTGCCAAGTTTCCCCAAAGGGTCTCCAAGACGCCACAGAAGTAAAGAGGCTTTGGGACCCTGGGTGACCTTTGCCACTTTGAAACATTTATTTTTATCTTATGTGAATGGGTGCTTTGCCTGCCTGTATGTTTGTGCACTATGTATGTGGATAGTACCTTGGTTCTCAATGATCCACTCTTTACCACTGAGCTATTGCTCCAGAGCCTCACCTTTGCCATTCTTGTGGCCCAAGACCTTAACTCCCACTTAATTTTATTTTATTTGATATTTTAGGCATATCTATAACTAGTATTGATACATTTTATTTATTTCATTGTACATAGTAGTTTTGTTTCTCAGTCTAAAATGTTAGTCCTTAAAAGCTTAAGTATACCAATTAGTTACATGTATAATATAATCAAGGCCAGGTCGGAGGCAGTGAATCCTGGTACTCTACTCCCAGCACTTAGGAAGCAGAGGCAGGAAGACTTTGTGAGTTCAAGGCCAGTCTTGTATACATAGGGAGTTACAGGTCAGCTGAGCTACATAATGAAAATCTGTCTCAAGGGAAAAAAAAAAGTTGGGATGGAGAGATGGTTCAGGAGTTAAGAACACTTACTCCTCTTCTAGAGGATTGAGTTTGGTTCCTAGCACCCATGTGGTGGTTCACAACCACCTGAAACTCCAGTTCCAGGGGATCCAACACCCTCTCCTGACCTCTGGGGGCACCAGGCATGCATGTGGGGCACATATCTACATACAGGCAAAATACATTTTTTTTTTTTTAAAAATGAGGCTGGAGAGATGGCTCAGAGGTTGAGAGCACTGGCTGCTCTTCCAGAGGTCCTGAGTTCAATTAATAGCAACCACATGGTGGCTCACAACCATCTGTAATGAGATCTGGTGCCTTCTTCTGACCTACAGGGATACATGCAGACAGAACACTGTATACATAATAAATAAATAAATCTAAAAAAAATGAATAAACCTAATAAAAAGAAAAAAAATCACATTACCAGGGCCTTGGCCTGCCAGGCACCATTCCTCCAGTGAGATATATCCCTAGCCCCTATCAATCATACTGTAACAGCACAATCAACAAATAGGATCATACATGTTATGGGTATGAGAGAGACTTTCTGCTTCAGACATCTTATTATTTTGATGTTTATAGCCAGTGATGTGATTTAAAGTAATTGACATTAATTGAAACGTCACATTTTATTGTATTTTTTAAAGGAGGTAGGATTTATATTAAGCTTATGGTTTGAAGGGGTAAAGTAAAAAACAAAATGGCAGGAAGATATGACTGGGTTTATGGCAGTGGCAACATGCACCTGGGACTGCTCACATCAAGATGGATCACATTACAGGTGATGTAAAAGCTTCTTTAGTCTCTGCTGTTTGAAGCTTTTTGTTTGTTTGCTCATTTTGAGACAGGGTCTGTTTAGCTCCAACTGTCCTGGAACTTGATATGTAGAGTAGGTTGGCTTTGAACTCACAGAAATCTGCCTGCTCCTTGCTTCCAAGTGCTGGGATTAAAGACATATACCACTGCACCTGGATTGCTGTTTGAAACCTTAGTCTATAGATGGGAAAATTTTTACTGGAGCTATGTTCCAAATCTCTACCCTCTCATCTTTAGGATGAGAACAATTTATCTGTAGCACATACATCATCCTGAGAAGGATGAATGATTTGATGGGAGGTGGAAGCAGGAGGATCAGAACTTCAAGGTCATCCTTGGCTAGGACAGCCTGGGTCTGGTAAGGGAAGGTAGGGAGGGAGCTAAGAGACAGCTCAGTGGTTGAGAGTATTTGTTGCTCTTTTGGAGGACCTGAGTTCAGTTCCCAGCCTCCAGGTCAGTGGTTCACAACTGCCTATAACTCTAGCTCCAGGGATCCAATGCCCTCTTCTGGCCTCCACAGACAACCTCACACATGTGGTACATACAGATAAAGACACACATACACACAGACACACATAGACACAGACACACATACACACACACAGACACACACACACACACACACACACACACACACTTCTTATTAAAAGAATAATAACTATTGGGTATAGTGGTACATATCTTTAATCCCAGTACTCAGAGGTAAAGGCAAATTCTATGAGTTTGAGGGAAAACCTGGTATACATAGTTCCAGATCAGCTAAGGCCTATATAGTGAGACTCTGTCTCAAAAACACAAACAAACAAAAGAATACTAACAAATAAGGTACTTGAACCATCTCCCCCAGCACCTTCATTTTATGTGTTGGTTATTTGATGTAGTTTCAAGTAGCCCAGGCTGACTTTGAACTTCTGATTCTCCTGCCTTCAAGTCTTGAATGTGGAGATTACAGGCTGTATCAGCATGCCTGAGTTCTTTGAAGAAATTGCATTTATTATTTTTAACTATGTGTCTGTCTGTATATGGGTTTGTGTATGTGAATGCAGGTGACCTTGGATGCCAGAGGTGTCAGATTTCCTAGAGCTGGAGTTGCCATCCCATGTGGGTGCTTGGAACTGAACTTGGGTCTTCTGGAAGAGCACTATGAGCTTTAAACTGCCAGAGCTTACTCCAGCCCCTCAAGTGCCCTGACTGACTGTTTTTTTTGAGACAGGGTCTTACTATGTAGACCACACTGGTCCTGAACTCACAGACATATTCCAGCTTCTGCCTCCCAGATTCTGGGATTAAATGATACATCATCATATCATCTGACTCTTTTTAAGCTTTTTGAAATAGAGTCTTGCCGTTTAGCTCAGGCTGGTCTTGAATTTACAGTCCTTCTGCCCTAGCCTCTAGACTAATAGGATTATATGTCTTTTGTTTTTTTTCCTCCTCTTTCTCCTTTTTTTTTTTTTTTTTTTTGAGACAGGGTTTCTCTGTGTAGCCTTGGCTGTCCTGGAACTCACTCTGTAGACCAGGCTGGCCTCGAACTCACAGAGATCCGCCTGCCTCTGTCTCCCAAGTGCTGGGATTTTAATCAAAGGTGTGTGCCACCACCACTGACCTACTAGGATTATATGTCTTAATCACTATGTTCTGCTTTCCAGTTTTTCTTACTTGAATCCTCATTTCCTCTCCCTCCCTCTCCCAGCTCCCTGTTGTGTTATGGTGGTGGAAGTGCCGGAGCTGAACTTAAGGCTCACATATTCTAGGCAGATTATCTACCACTGAGCTCTATTCCCAGCCCTGAGTCTCTTTTGACCTGGTCTCTTGGCCAACTGCGTCATGGAAAGGGGGAGTTTTCTTCAAGACAGCACCACAGGCTGATAGGGCGGGGGTGGGGGTGGGGGTGGGGGGCCGTGTTGGGTGAGGAACTGGGTTCAAGTCTGCACTGCAGGAGTAATTGGAAAAACCTGGAGGACAGAAGAATGCAGGGTTGCACTTATTCCTCGGGACTTTGAGGCATTTGTATGAGTTAGGCACTCAGTTTTCCCTGTTTGGAACCAGGGCTCTTAGGAGCTTGCCAGGGCCTAGGTTCCCTGAGAGCCCAGTCACTGGCCACATTGTTCTCAACTTCCCAGTTCCCCAACCTACCCCTAAGGCTACTTGGAAGAGCCAGGGAAGGCTGGCCTGTCATTTGGATGTGAACTTGACAAGGCAGCTTGGTGGATATAGAATCCCCGAGAATGTCCAGAAAGGACAGGTGCCATCAGTGAACTCTAGGTGTTTCTCACAGGCCTCCTTCCCTGGCCTGAGGTGAGGGCTCATCTGGACCTCAGCCACCCCAGCATGCCTCCTAGAACTTTTTTTCTGCTAAGTCAGGGGTCTGCACAAATCTTCTGAGCCGGTTTTCATCCACAGGGATATGCTTGTGACCAGAGCCTGGGTGTAAGCTGGCAGCCAATACGCCTCTGTCTGCTGCTTAGAGCGGCCCATTGTGTGTGCAGATCTCATGCCAGGACTGGCCTGGCCCCTTGGAGACCAGGCCAGGGAGAAGAGGGAGGGATACCTACAAGGAAATGCCCTTCTTTCTTTCATTCTTTTTCCAATTTGGCTGAACATACCGATAGTGACAGCAGTGAATCTGTCATACATTGAAAAAGAATACGAAGGCATGGAGGCCAGAGAGATGGCTCAACAGTTAGGAGCACTGGCTGCTCTCTCAGAGGACCTGAGTTCAATTCCCAGCAACAACATGGTGGCCACAACCGTCTGTAATGGGAGCCGATGTCCTCTTCTGTCATATAGGCATACATGCAAGTAGAGCACTCATAGACATAAAAACAAAATACCAAGGCCCAGTAAAAACTCATAAAGTAAGTCTAAATGCTTTATTCAAAGTGGGAAAGTTACATGCCATACAGAGATTATGGTTTTTGTTTTGTTTTGTTTTGTTTTGTTTTTTTTTTTGGTTTTTTGAGACAGGGTTTCTCTGTGTAGCTTTGCGCCTTTCCTGGGACTCACTTGGTAGCCCAGGCTGGCCTCGAACTCACAGAGATCCGCCTGGCTCTGCCTTCCGAGTGCTGGGATTAAAGGCGTGCGCCACCACCGCCCGGCTTTGTTTTGTTTTTGAGACAGGGTTTCTTTGTGAAGCCTTGGCTGTCCTGGAACTCACTCTGTAGACCAGGCTGGCCTCGAACTCATGGAGATCTGCCTGCTTCTGCCTCCCGAGTGCTGGGATCAAAGGTGTGTGTCACCACCGCCTGGCTGAGATTATGGTTTTTAAAGATATAAACAAAAAGATGGCCAGGATGGAACAAACCTATAATCTCAGGTACTCATGAGACTGAACAAGAGGATCTCTTGAGCCCAGGCATTCAGAGACATCTTGGGCAACACAGTGAGACCCTGTCTATTTTTTGGTTTTTCAAAACAGGTTTCTCTGTGTATCCCTGGCTGTCCTGGAACTCACAAAGATCCACCTGCCTCTTATACCTGCTGGGACTAAAGGCATGCACCACCTCCTCAGGCTTGTGTCTTTAAGGCAGAGGTAGGTGGATCTCTGAGTTCGAGGCCAGTCTGGTCTCTAGGACAGCCAGTTCCAGGACAGCCAGAGCTACACAAAGAAACCCTGTCTCGAACCCTCACCCTACCCCCAAAAGAAAGAAAGGAAAAAGAAGGGATGCTGTATTCGTGTGCTTCCTAAGTGCAATTCTTTTTGCTTATCAAAGAAACTTCCTTTTGCAGTGGTCAGGGGCTATTTTAGAGAGCCACAGCTGGTCAAGGTTCAGAGAATAAGTCACGTTGGTGTGTGCCCAGCCTCCAGTGGGACACCCATAACATAGCCCCTATGCCCCAGGCTAAAGGAAAATAGAGAAATGGGGTGGAAAGATTGTAGGAGCCAGAGGACCATGGGGATTGCTATGAGATAGAGTCTTCTGGACATGATAGGGATGTTGTAACCATGAACTCTCAATAATATGGTTGCCTGCACAAGAGCACAGCAAGCTGATATGCCAACATCGACAGGAGAAACGTTCAGAAGTCCTCACCCCCACTGAAGAGCTACAGGTAGTTAATGGCGACTGAAGGAGGGAGAGTCAGTTTTCTTTAGGGATGGTCCTCCTGATAGGGGACATTTGTGTAGAAATGTGTGTATTTGTGTATAGACAATAATAATTATAGAAAAGGACATGAATTTGAGAAGGGGATATATATATATATAGTGGAAGGGGACACGAGAAGACTTGGAGGGGTAGCACTGATATAAATACAGTGTACCCATGTATGAAATTCTCAAAGAAATATAGAGTTGATATGCTGCTGAAAAAACCCATTTTTTTTGAGACAGGATTTCTCTGTGTAGCTTTGGAGCTGTCCTAGAACTCACTCTGTAGACCAGGCTGGCCTTGAACTCACAGAGATCTGCTTGCCCCTGCCTCCCGAGTGCTGGGATTAAAGGTGTGTGCCACCACTGCCTGGCTTGTTTTGGTTTTTGAGACAGGGTTTCACTGTGTATCCCTGGCTGTCATGGAACTCAGTCTGTAGACCAGGCTGGCCTTGAACTCACAGAGATCTGTCTGCCTAAGGCATGTGCCACCACCGCCCAGCTGCTTCTGAAATTTTTAAGGATAGTGACTAGAAGAATTAAAAAAAAGCTAGGTTGCACTGGGGAGGCCTAAGTGATGAGAGTCCCTTTCCTACACAATAGAAATGTTTGCTCTCAGGTAGATCTCTTAAAACTTTGACTTACTTTACTAGAGAGTTTCCTACTTGAAATGCACACAGTCATCTTACTTATTAGTTTTTGCAAATAAAATGTAGAGAAATGTTAGAAATTAGAGTGGAAAGAACTGTTGAGATTGCTGGTGGTTAAGTGTGCTTACTGCTCGGAGAACCTGAGTTCCACTCCAAGTACCCACATGGAGTGCCTCACAGCTGCCTGTGAATCCAGCTCCAGGGGATCTGACACCCTCTTCTGGCCTTTATGAGTGCTAGCACACCGTGACATACATTCACACAGACAGACATAAATAAAAATAAATTTATCTTTTTTTTTTTTTTAAAGTAAGAAAACAAAAAGAAGAAAAAGTTAAAGGCTGGGCCTGGTGACACATGCTTTTAATCCTGAGCACTCAAAAGGCCAAGGCAGAAGAATTGCTGTGAGTTTCAGGCCAGCCTGGACTATAAGTAAGACTCTGAATCTAGCTGGGCAGTGGTGGCGCATGCCTTTGATCCCAGCACTCAGGAGGCAGAGGCAGGTGGATCTCTGTGAGTTCGAGGCCAGCCTGGTCTACAGAGTGAGTTCCAGGAAAGGCGCAAAGCTACGCAAAGAAACCCCGTCTCAAAAAACCAAAAAACCAAAACCAAAACACCAAACAAACAAACAAAAAACAACAAGAAAAGGAAAAATAAAAAAGACACAAGTATATATTAGCATGTAAATAAATGTTCAT
This sequence comes from Peromyscus eremicus, assembly GCF_949786415.1. Taxonomy (NCBI): domain Eukaryota; kingdom Metazoa; phylum Chordata; class Mammalia; order Rodentia; family Cricetidae; genus Peromyscus; species Peromyscus eremicus. The sequence goes on along the minus strand of NC_081419.1, from coordinate 127,578,192 downwards.
GATAAAAGCCTAGAATAACAGGAATTACTATTATTTTTTATATTATTTATATTATAATTTTTAATTATGTGTACATGCATGTGCCTTCAGAGGCTAGAAGAAGGGTGGCCCCCTCTTCTGTAGCTGTAGTTAACAGTGTGAGCCACCTGGTGTGGGCTCTGGAAACTGAACTGCAGCCATCTGCAAGAGCAGGAAGTTTTCCTAACCACTGAGCATCTCTCCAGCTCTGAGAATAAAGTTTCTTAAGTCCTGCAGAATCTAAGAAGATTTTCACTCCTATTGAACTGATTCTAACTGGTTACAGAGGCCACTATTGCCTCAGTCTTGGATGATACTCTTTGCCATGCTTCTCTCCTCCCCTCCCAAGATTAAGTAATAATGCATGTAGGCTAGATGGTGGTGGCAGCAAACATGTTTAATCCCAGGACTTGTGTGGGGTGGGGATGTGGGGGGGGTCTATAAAGGCAGGCAGATCTCTGAGTTTGAGGTTAGCCTAATCCACAGAGCAAGTTCTAGGACAGCCAGGACTATACAGAGAAACCTTGTCTCGAACCCTTCCGGTAACAAACAAGCAAACAGAATAATGTACGTAAAGCCGAGGCCAGCCCATTCATCAGGATGAGATAGTACATTTCAAGCATCTAGTATAGAACTCCCCCCCGCCACGCCCCCCCATGCCCCCTACGCCAGTGCTGGGAATCAAACACAGGGCCTCAGGGCCAGGTATACACAGAGAAACTGTATCTCAAAAACAAACAAAGAAAAACAAAACCCAGGGCCCCATGTATGACTGGCAAGCACTGTATCACTGAGCTGTTCCTCCAATCTAGAAGCTCTCTGAGAGCAGAAGCCATTGTATTCTGAGCCCTCCGGCCCCCTCGAGGGCTGGCACTGAGCTCTGTACAGCTTGGATCTTGAGAGTGTTTGAAGATGGATCAGCAGGGTATGTTTCTGGTCTTTTGTTTTTACTTTCCCGCTAACATTCATGATTGCAGCTGTCATTCCTAAATCTTTAAGAAAGTCTCTAGGCTCATTCTGGCTTGTGAAATTGGGGCTCCTCTGTTCTGGGTCCTTGGAACTCTGAGGCCAGCCAACTCTGGCTCTTCCTCTGGGAGACAGACACTTCCTATGTGTCCCATGTGATTTGGCTGCATGTGTTAACAGTTTCAAAGTGGATGTAGTTAATTTGGGGTTACCTATTCAGCGGAGCTGAGTGTTCTGTGCCCCTTAGGTGTCAGAGGGACTTCTGTGCCTGGAACAGACATAAATGGAACCCCTGTCTGGGTCTCCCATGAATGCAAAGACCTGTTGTTCTGACCATTGTTCTCAAGGAGACATTTTTTTGGCTGCACACACATAACTTTGGATCATGTGACTCCCCACAGACAAAACTTGGCCTAATCCAGCGCTGGCCTGATCTGCAGAACTCAATTGAAATGCTTGTGGCTATTGCCAGAGAGACAGCTCAACACGTAAAGGCGCGTGCTGCCGAGCCTAATGACGAGTCCAGTCCTCAGAACCCACATGTTGGAGGAAGAGAACGGACTCCTGCCTGTTGTTCTCTGACCTCTGTACACGTGTGTTCATACACATAAACACACACAGTAAATAGGATTTCATAAAAATAGTTAGGGCTGGGAAATAGCACAGTGGTGGTACTTACTGCCCAACACCATCACCTCCCCAAACAAAACAAACAGAAAAACTGCTGGGTCTTTAGATGCAGGTTGCTTGCCTAAGGTCACACTTGCCTGGTTCTAATTGTGAGTTCCAGGCAAGCCAGGGCTACAGAGTGAGATTTTTTCCCACGAAAGGAGGAGGAGAAGGGAGAAGAAGAAGGAGGAGAAGGGAGAAGGAGAGGAGGAGGAGGAGGAGGAGGAGGAGGAGGAGGAGGAGGAGGAGGAGATTTTAGCTCAGATCTCTCAGAAGTGATGTTATTTTTTTTTTGTTGTTGTTGCTTTTGTTCCTGTTTTTATGCACAGGGTTTCTCTGTGTAGCCCTGGATGTCCTGGAACTCTTCTGTAGACCAGGCTGTCCTCGAACTCACAGAGATCCTCCTGCTTCTGCCTCCCAAGTGCTGGGATTAAAGGCGTGTGTCACCACTGCCTGGCTGGAAGTGATGTTCTTAAATATCCCTACTGCAAGGCATATGGCTCTCTAAGGTCTAGTTTAGCCTTTACAAAGAGCTTTAATCTTTCACTGAATAGGTGAAGTTAGGCATCTTAGTTACTCCTGTTATTGCTGTGATAAGATCACTGACAAAGAGCAACTTAAGGAAGGGTATGTACAGTTCATCTGGCAGAGAGGTGACAGGTCACAGTGCATCTGCAGTCCGTAGGCAGACCGAGATGAACGCTGGCACTCAGCTAATTTTCTCTTTTTATGCTTCCACAACTCTAGCCCATGAATTGGTATTGTTGCTTGTGTAGCCTCTTTAGCATGATTACAGGTTAGTTCTACCATGCTTGGCTCATTCATTCTTCTGGCAAATATTTCCTGTTTCCTCCTGATCCAGGACTGGATACAGATACCAGGGCACAGAATGATGTCCGACAGTTCAGGAGCTCACGTCTTGTTTTGTGCTGTTGATGTTCATCATGGACATACACCTTGTCTATAGGCTCTTGTATCCTAGATAATCCTGATGTGGCTTTTTCATGTACCTGTGAATAAATATTCGGAGTGTGGTTCCTAAGAGGACTACCGTTAGAATAAAGGGTTCATCTGCCTTTAGAATCTTACTAAATGCTCCTGCCATACCACATCTGTAAGACAGGTGATGTAAAATGAGATTTTATTCTCCAAGGTGTAGTGTGGGGTCTCTGCTGGTCAGTCAGCATACAGGAGTCCAAAAACTATTTTTAGTCCAGCCTTGCTAAGCCAGCAGGCCCTTAAAGGTTATCCCTTATGGGCGTTGGAATCCCAAGCTCTCTGTATTCCACCAGCCTCAGGGCAGAGACTTTGAATCCTCACAATGCCTTGTTGAGAGAACTATCATACTAGTACCCATTAAATAGGAAAAGTGACAAGTTCAGAGAGACTTTGAGAGATACCAAGGCTAGAGACCAAGTGACAGGGCCTGGATTCAAATACTTATCTGGGTATTACCGCTGTGCCCACTCCCTTACACTGTTATGCCGAGAACAGCAGAAGTATTCTTGGCTGAGATATGGCTCAGTGGTGAAGCACTTGCCCAGATACATAGGACCTTGGGAGGTGGAGGCAGAAGGAGGAGTTCAAGGCCAGCCTGGGCTACATGAGACCATGTTTCAACAACAATAAGAACAAAAACCAACCCCCCCTTCACAGTGATAACCTCTGTTGATATCTTTACATCAGGGAACCACACCTCTATTGAAGACCTATTCTATGGCAGACAGGCAAACAGTGGCCTCATCATCCTGCGAGGCAGATGCGTATTAGTTCCATTTTAAAAATGAGGAACTAAGGGCTGAAGAGATGGATCTAAAGGTAGACATTTGCTGCTAGGCCCAAAGATTGGGGACCCACATGGTTCAAGGGGAGACCCAATCCCACAAGTTATCCTCTGACTTCCACGTGTGACTGTGCCTACACAGTGTACTTGCATGTACTTGTACACACACATTAAATAAAAATGAAATAATAAAAAAATTAGGGCAAAAAATAGGGGTCAGAGAGATGTCTTAACAGTTAAGAATGTGTATTGCAAGCTGGGTGGTAGCGCACGCCTTTAATCCCAGCACTCAGGAGGTAGAGTCAGGGGGATCTCTGAGTTCTGAGCTCTTGTAGAAGACCTGAAATTGGTTCTCAGCACCCACACTGGCAGTTTACACTGCTTATAACTCCAAGTCTAAAGGGATCCAATGCCTTTAGCCTCTGAGGGCATCTATATTTAGGTGCACATACCTCCTACCCAATTCTTAAAAGTAATAAAAATAAAAATCATTTAAAGTTAAATGCTTGCATATCTGTAAGTGCACTTTTATGGCTACCCTCAGAGGCCAGAAGAGGGTGTGGGATTCCCTACAGTTGGACTTATTTAAGGTTGTGAGCTGTCATGTGGGTGCTGGGAACTGAACCTGGGTTCTCTTCAAGAGCAGTAAGTGCCCTTAACCACTGAGCCATCTCTCCAGTCCTAATAAAAATAAATCTTTTCAAAAATTCTGTTAGGGCCCGATGTGGCGGTGCACGCCTTTAATCCTAGCACTCGGGAGGCAGAGGCAGGCAGATTGAGTTCCAGGTCAGCCTGGTCTACAGAGCGAGTTCTAGGGCAGGAAGGGCTACACAGAGAATTCCTGTCTTAAAAAACAAAACCCCAAATAAACAAAATAAAAATTCTATTATTTTATTTTATTTATATGTGTGCTTTGCCTGCATGTATGTCTGTGCACCACATGCATGCGTGGTGCCTGAGGGAGTGGTGAGCCTCCATGTGGGTACTGGGAATCAAACCAATGTTCTCTGCAAGAACAAGTGCTCTTAACCACTGAGCCAACTCTCCAGTGTGGTGATATTGTGTTGCCCAATATATCGTGCACCCTAATAAATTTATCTGGGGTCAGAGAACAAAACAACCACTAGACAGACATAGAGGCCAGAAAATGGTGGCACACACGCCTTTAATCCTATCACTTAGGAGGCAGAAATCCATCGGATCTCTGTGAGTTCAAAGCCACACTGGAACTAGCCAGGCATGGTGACTCACACCTTTAATCCCAGGAAGTGATGGCAGAAAGCAGAAAGATATATAAGGCGTGAGGACCAGGAACTAGAGCCTGGTTAAGCTTTTAGGCCTTTAGCAGCAGTTCAGCTGAGATTCATTCTGGATGAGGACTCAAAGGCTTCCAGTCTGAGGAAACAGGATCAGCTGAGGAATTGGTGAGGTGAGGAAGCTGTGGCTTGTTCTGCTTCTCTGATCTTCCAGCATTCACCCCAATACCTGGCTCTGGGTTTTTTTTTAAAAATTTTTATTTATTTTTTGGGGGTTTGTTTTTGTTAATTAGAACTTCTAAGATTTGTGCTACACTCCAGCCCCTATTAATTTTTTTTTTTTAATGAGGGACTCACTGGGCATGGTAACACATGTCTGAAACCTCAGCATTTGGGAGGCTAAGGACCACTAGTTCATGGCCAGTATGAACCACAAGTAATGAAACCCTGCCTTAAAGAGCAGAAAAGAGCCAGGTGAACGGTGTGCACACCTGTAATTCCAGCACTTGGGATGTAGAGACAAGAGGATCACGAGTTAAAGGTTGCTCCCTGCTCTGTGGCTACTGTTCAGGAAGGACATTGAGGAGCTCTGATGGCTGACAGAGATTGCCAACACTCAAGTGGCCCAGCTTGGTGGTGACACAATCTTCAGCAAGATCATCGCAAAGAAATCCTCCACCAAGATCATCTTTTCTTTCATGACATTTCTCCTCAAGCACCAACACTTTCTGGTGATACCCAAGAATCTTATAGCCCAGATTTCTTTCTTTCTTTTTTTTCTTTTTTTCAGAGCTGAGGACCAAACCCAGGGCCTTGCCCTTGCTAGGCAAGCGCTCTACCACTGAGCTAAATCCCCAACCCCTAGCCCAGATTTCTGTAGCAGATGATGATGAAAGTCTTCGAGGATATTTGATAATTGTTGGCAAGAAATGTGCGCGGGAATCTGGGCCTGAACTGGGTTATCGCATGGCGGTGGAGGAAGTTGCAGATGGGCAACAATCTTTCTGTCATATTCATCTCCATGTTCTTGGGGTCGGCAGATGAATTGGTCTCCTGGTTAAGCATGTTGGGGGTAATTTTCCCTTCTTTAGGTAGTGAGTCAGTTGGCAGGCTCAAATATGTTAAATGCCACACATAGTTTTGCCTGTCTGTGGAGAAATTGAAGAGATCATTTAAAATCCTTGCCTAATGAAAGACATTGTTGCAAAAAAAAAAAAAAAGTTCAAGGTTGTCCTCAGGCATTTGAGACCTTATTCACAAAAGAAAGAAGGAAAGAAAGGGAAAAAGAAGAAAAGAAAGAGAAAGAAGGAAAAAAGGAAAGGTAGATTCAGGAACAAACAAACAAACAAAAAGGACATCAAGGCTCATAGTGGTTATGTCATAAAACAAGGACATTAAACCAAGCCCCCAGAGACCACTTGTATGTTCTCGTTCCAGGCCTTTCGATAGCCATTCCTTCGACAGGTGTCCCTTCTTTCCCATACGCCTCCCTTCTTCCTCCCTTTCTTCTTTCCTTCTCCAGGCTCTTGGGTATGCTAGGTAAGCACTCTACCGAAGAGCAATGCCTTTCTCACATCACAGAACACATTTCTTGGTTGTTCAATACTAGGGATTCCCATGTAGTCCAAATATTTTTCTAATGGGACATTTGTTTTTACTCTATGTATATGAATGTGTTGTCTGCATGTATGTATGTTACGTGTGTGCCCGGCACCCTTAGAAGGTAGGGGCAGCCCCAGGGACTGGAGTTAAGGACAGTTGTGAGGCACCATGTGGGTGCTGGGAACCAAACCTGGGTCTTTGGCTAAAACAGCAAGTGCTCTTAACCACTGAACCCATCCCTCCAGTCCCTACATGGTTTTGTTTTGTTTTCGTTTTTGGTTTTTTTGAGACAGGGTTTCTCCATGTATCACTGGCTGTCTTTGAGCTCACTCTGTAGACCAGGTAGGCCTTGAACTCACCTGTCTCTGCCTCCTGAGTGCTGGGATTAAACATGTGAACCACTATTGCTTGGCCTACATGGTTCTTGCTCTTGCTTTTCATGCCTCAGCCATCAGTGCTGGGATTGTAGGTATGCATTACTATACTTGGTTATTGTTATTCTCCTGCTACCTCGTGTATGTCAAATGCTATAGCAGAAGCTGGTTGTACCCTGGCAAATGAGATTGGGTTCCTCTGTTCACAGTATTGACATTTGGGTTAGAGTATAGAGGCCTTAGATTAGTAAAAAGATGAACCCATAGTATAATTTCAACAGGGAAGTAACCACCCACTCTGAGCAGACAGGGAACAGGTTGAGCCTAGCCAACAGATTTTCCAAGATTCCAGGCCAGGACATTTAGTCATGGGCACTTACTGAGCCCTGGGATGCATTCTGAACATTTCTGCATTGAGCCAAAACAAATGTGACTCCTCTCAGCAAAACACATGAGACTCTATGCTCTTCAGTTAAAGTGGGCAGGGGTATGGCCTTGCTCCATTGTAGAATCTAGTAAATGCCTTGAGTGGAATCTCTTCCTGTGTCCTGGGGCCAGGGCTCTCCTCTGGCTTTCTTCATTACCTTCAGCTTCCTGTGTGAGCTTTACCAGGCTGCTAGGTCAGAGACTTGGCTGGGGAGAATGTAGACTCTGGCTGGGCCTATATCCTTGTAGATTCCACGATCCTGGCCACCAGCCATGGTCATGCCCTCAGTTCTGGAAGCCACACTCTGTAGGCAGTCCCACCCTCTCTGCTCAGATGAGTCAGGCAGAAATCAGAGTGGGGAGGAACTGGGCTATTTATGGCCAAATTCTGGGGCCTCCACATTTCCACCCTCATTCAGGGAGAGGCCACTTGGTCTGTGAAATCCAAGCCCTGTTTCTGGCACCAGCTGGAACACTTCTCATTTATAGTATGTTCCTGTGGGAATGGAGAAAGATGATCTGGTTCTGGGACAGCCAGACAGGCAGTGACTCTAACAGTTTCTTTGGCTTCAGAGTTGACAAATGTTCATTTGCTGAACGTGTAGCACAGGAGAAGCTTGCTGGATTCTGAGGACATAGATGAGTCACATGAAGTTCTTGTCCTCCCAGTGTTCTCTCCAGGTGGGGACACTGACCTCAAGGGACTGCAGTTGGGTTCCTCGTAGCCACACAAAGTGACTCACAACCACCTGTAACTTCGGCTCTAAGGAATCCAACACCTCCAGCCTCCACGGGCACCTGTTACGACAGGTGCAACGAAGCAGCCATTTTTCTGCTTCTTTCTTCTCTCCTTGCTTTGTATTTTGTGACATAAGGAATGATTGACTTGAGCTATGGCAGCCCTCCTGTGGCTGTGAGGGCAAAGTCAAGAGTAAGACCCAGACTAGAGTGTCACACAGATCCCCTGAACTAAAGCTAAATTACCTTCCTTAACTTTTTTTCCTGTTCAGTCATTTGAGATAGGACCTAATTCTGTAGCCCAGGTTAGCCTAGAACTCTAGGCAATTCAACTACCTTAGACTCTCTCAAGTGAGCCAGGGATTATAGATGTGAGCCACAATGCTTCCTCAAGATTTCTGTCTGTCTGTCTCCTTCTAATAGGCCAGATTGATCTTAGACTTCCTATATAGTCAAGGATGACTCTGAGTCTCTGAATTCCTCATGCCTGGCCATGCTCAAGCTTTTGTTTCTCTTTCTTTTCCTCCCTTCCTTCCTTCCTTCCTTCCTTCCTTCCTTCCTTCCTTCCTTCCTTCCTTCCTTCTCTTTCTTTCTTTCTTTCTTTCTTTCTTTCTTTCTTTCTTTCTTTCTTTCTTTCTTTCTTTCTTTCTTTCTTTCTTTCTTTCTTTCATACAGGGTTTGTCTGTAACAGCTCTGATAGTCCTGGAACTCACTCTGTAGTTCAGGCTGTGAACTCAGAGATCCACCTGCCTCTGCCTCCCAAGTGCTGGGATTAAAGGCATGTGCCACCACTGCCTGGCTTTGTTTCTATTTCTTTTGAGACAGGTCTCAAGTGTCCTGGGTTTGAATGTGCTTTATAGCTGAATATAATCTTAGCCTTCTGATCCTCCTGCATCCAACTCTCAGTATAGACTCTCTGGGACCTAGTTTGGAGGGGCTTTTTGGCTCAGATGTCCTTTCCTGTCCTAGCACAGTTAGTAGGGCAGGTTCACATATCAGAGCAGGGCTTTGCTGGTTAGTTGGACAGAGAAGCAGATCTGGGTTGATATTCTAGAACTGTCCTGTCCATTGTGGTTGCCATTAGCTCTCTGTGACTATTTGAGTTTACTTATGATTTTTTTTGTTTCATTTACTGTTTACCGATAGACAGGGCTGGGGGTATGGCACAGCCTTTGTGTGGAGGTTAGAGGATGAATTACAGGAGTCGGTTCTCGCCTTCCATGGCATGGATTCTAGGAATCAAACTTAGGTCATTGGACTTTGTGGCAAGTGCCTTTACCTGCTAAGCCTCTTGCTGGCCCGTTTTGTTTTTGTTTTTGTTTGTTGTTGTTGTAGATAGTCTCATGTAGCCCATATTGGCTCTGAATTCTTTATGTAGCCAAGAATGACCTTGAACTTCTGACCTTCCTGCTTTTGTCCTAGCGGATTACTGGTGTGTGCCACCACACCTGGTTTTAAAAATTAATTTTAATTGTAGTTCAATAAACATTTTAAAATTCTGTTCAGGGGCTGGAGAGATGGCTCAGTGGTATTGAGCACTGCTCTTGCAGAGGGGCTGGGTTTGGTTCCCAGCACTCACATCAGTTGGTCCCCCAATTGCCTATAACACCAGCTCCAGGGGATCTGAGGCCCTCTTTTGGTGTCTGTGGCTACTTGCACCCATGTGGTGCCTAGTCACATAAAAATCAATCCTTTAAACAATTCTTCTGGTTTGTGTTAGTCTCATTTCACTTGTTCATTGCTGTGTGTAGCCAATGGTGACTTCATTGTATAGAGCAATACATACTCCACCATGACAAAAGGTCCACAGGAAAAAAAAAAAAGGTCCACAGCACCCTCTCAGAGATATTGGGCAGATCTGCCAGGGTCCCTGGCCATATACTGGTTAAGATACTAACTGCTGCTGTAAGAAATAAACCCATAAATCATGGTGCCTTAAAGATAATAAAAGTAAGCCAGGGGCAGGGGGAGGGTTGTGGTGGTGGTGGTGTACCCCTTTAATCCCAGGCAAAGAGAGGTGGATCTCTCAGCTCAAAGCTAGCCAGGTCTACGTAGAGAAACCTTATCTCAAAAAACCAAAACCAAAACTGGGAAAAAAAAAGATAAAATTAGCTGGACATGATGACACATGCCTGCAATCTCAGTGTTGGGGAGGCCAGTAAGAGACCCTGTTTCAAAAGGGCCAACAGCAGGGCTGGAGAGATGGCTCAGCAGTTAAGAGCGCTTGTTCTTGCAGAGGAGCTGGCCATGATTCCTAGCACCCGCATGGCGCTCATGGTGTCCTCTTCTGACCTCTGAGGCACACATATGGTGTACAGATACACATTTGAGCAAAACTTTCATACACATAAAATGAAGTAATAAATCTAAAAAGGACATTAAAAGAAGGGGAACAACATAATAGAAGTTTTTCTTTTTTTCTTTTCTTCCCTTCTGTTCCTTCTTTCCTCCCTTCTTCCTTTCTTCTTTTCCTTCTTCCATTCTCTTTTTCATTCTTTCTTTTTTTATTTTATTCTATTATTTTTTATTTACTTATTGTCTTTTTTTTTTTTTTTTTTTTTCGAGACATGGTTTCTCTGTGTAGCTTTGCATGTGCCACCACCGCCTGGCTCTTTTTTTTAGGGATGCTCTGTGTAGTTTTGACTGTCCTGGAACTCGCTTTGTAGACCAGGCTGGCCTTGAATTCACAGAGGATCTGTCTGCCTCTGCCTCTGTGTCTGGAGTGCTGGGATCAAAGGCGTGTGCCGTCACTGCCTGGGCTGTCCTGGAACACTCTGTAGCAGTGGTTCTCAACCTGTGGGTTTTGATCCCCACAGGGTTGGATATTGGATACCCTGCATATCAGATATTTGCATTATGATTCACAACAGTTATGAGGTGGCAATGAAATGATTTTATGGTTGAGGGGTCACTGCATCATGAGGAACTGATGGGCCACAGCATTAGGGAGATTGAGAACAATTGCTCTGTAGCATCCATTACTTGGCAATCCTGCCCCAGCTGCCTGGGTTCTGGGATTACAGGTGTGAACCATCATACAACTCTCTGTCTCCATCTTTTTTTTTTTTTTTTTTTTTTTTTTTGTGGAGGGACGGCACGGTTTCCCTGTGTAGTCTTGGCTGTCCTGGAACTCATTCTATAGACCAGGGTGGCCTCAAACTCACAGAGATCCTCCTGCCTCTGCCTCCCAAATGCTGAGATTAAAGGTGTGCACCATCACCACCTGGCTCTGTCTCCTTTTCTTTTTCTTTCTTTCTTTCTTTCTTTCTTTCTTTCTTTCTTTCTTTCTTTCTTTCTTTCTTTCTTTCTTTTCTTCTTCTTCTTCTTCTTCTTCTTCTTCTTCTTCTTCTTCTTCTTCGAACATAAAAGCATTTTATGTACAACTGCAGGAGAAATAATACACAGCTTAAACATAAAAACAGGTTATAGCCTTGCTTGGCTTACAGTCATGTGCTACACATTTGACTTATTTTATTTACTTAGATTTTTTTTTTTGAGACAGTGTTGTTTCTCTGTGTCCTGGAACTTGTTCTGTAGAGACAAGGCTGGCCTTGAAGTGGGATTATTGACATGGGGAGGTCTAGCTAAATCACCCAGGCTGGCCTCAGCTCGTGATACTTCTGCCTCAGCCTCCTGCATAGCTAGGATTCACCGGCAGCTGACATCACATGCCTTGAAGATGTTTTGCTTTAAAACATTATTTTTAAAAAATTTTAAATACTTATTTGTGTGTGTGTGTGTGTTTACCTGTGCTCAATAGCCCAAATGTGTTGTTTTGGTAAGGGTTCCAACTCTGATGTTAGCAATTCTGAGATAATTGCATCTGTTTATGTATATTTGAATTGGACTACACCATCTATTTTTTAAAATTATTTTTGTTTTATTATTTTATGTTTTAGAGTATTTTTTCCTGCAAAAATGTCTGTGTACCATGTGCATGAATGGCCTACTGAAGTCAGAAGAGGGCATTGGATCCCTTGGAACTGGAGTTAGAGACAGTTGTGAGCTGCCATGTGGGTGCAGGGAATAGAACCTGGGTCCTCTGAAAGAACAGCCAGTGCTTTTAACCACTGAGCCATCTCTCCAATGCCCTGCTATCTCTATTTTCATTGGACTTCTTTAGAGTATGGCTGACATCCTCATGTTGAAGATGGTACCCTGTCAGTGGGGCTTCTGGGCAGCGAAAGGAGAACACAGAGAAAGGAAAGGACACCTCTTTTCCTTGTCCGTCAAAGCCTGCTGTGTATCATTATTCTTTTCTCATGCTATTGGCCAGAATTGGTGACATGGGTATTTATAAATGTAGAGGACCCTGGGAAATGAAGTCTTTACGAGGCTATTAATGTATTGGAGGATGATGAACACTGCCATAGAACTATCTCGTTTGGCTCCTTCTAGCAGATAAGTGTGAAGAGGTGGGAGCAAGCTCCAGGACAGTAGCCAGAAGTCACAAAGCCTGACTTCCATCATGGTGCTCGGAGCCTGTCTTGCTATAGTGGTTGTTCTCTCTCCTCTCTCCCAACTCCACCTCTCTCTCTTTTTCTTTTCTTTTCTTTCTTTTTCTTTTTTTGAGACAGGGTTTCTCTGTGTTGTTTTGGTGCCCATCCTGGAACTTGCTCTTTAGCTCAGGCTGACCTTGAACTCACAGAGATCTGCCTACCTCTGCCTCTGGAGTGCTGGGATTAAAGGTGTGCCCCACCACCGCTCGGCTCTACCCCTCTGTGTATCCCTCTTCCATTTCTCTATTTTTCTTTCCCTCTCCTGCCCTCTCTCTTTCTCATCTCAGTATGTAGCCCAGGCTGGCCTTGAGCTCTTCCTGCTCCTACCTACTGAGTGCTGGGATTATAGCCACGTGCCACCATTGCCTGGCCTCTGCTGACTGCTTTTTTCAAATGGCCACCTGAAGGCCCCAAACTTTCCGAGTCCTTGCTTAGAACTTATTCACTTGGCCACACGTGCTGCAAAGGAGGCTGAAAGTGTAGCCTTTGTTCTAGGTGGCCTTGTGTCCATAAACCAGGTTAAATGAGTAGATGGATACTGGGAGGTAGTCAATGTTTTCTACCCCTCTGCCATGCTAGAGGATTTAGTTTAGAAAATTATAATAATGTTAGGCAGAAATTAAGTTTTTAAAAAATAATTATTTTTTACTTCATTTACATTATTGTTTTGCCTGCATATATGTCTGTGTGAAGTTGTCAGATCTTGGAAGTTACAGACAGTTGTGAGCTGCCATGTGGATGCTGGAACTTGAACCCGGGTCCTCAAGAAGAGCAGTCAGTGCTCTTAACCACTGAGCCATCTCTCTAGCACCATAAATTAAGCTTTTAGTTAACTAGTGAAAATTGTGCTACATGGAGTTCATGCCACAGTGGTAACAGGTGACCTCTCTCCTTACCAGTTAAGTACATGAAGGAGGTCTCACCGTATTTCAAGAATTCTGCTGGCGGGACCTCAGTTGGCTGGGACTCACCTCCTGCCTCGCCTCTTCAACGTCAGCCTTCTTCCCCTGGCTCCCAACCCCGGAACCTCAGTGAGGCCAAACACATATCCTTGAAGATGGCATATGTCTCAAGGAGGTGCACCCCCACTGACCCGGAACCCAGGTGAGGCTGGAGTGGGGGAGGCATTGAGATAATATAAACGAAACAAAAGACATCTGTGTTGTATGTAACTGATGGACATGATGCCAGCATCTATGCTGGCACAAAAGAGGTGCTTAACAACTCGGTCAAATGGATGTATGACTTAACTCTAGGGTGATTGTATGCATTGCTTGCCCCCCCCCCCCCAACACACACACAAGACAGGGTTTCTCTGTGTAGCCCTGGCTGCCTTGGAACTCACTCTGTAGACCAGGCTGGCCTTGAACTCACAGAGATCCGCCTTCTGAGTGCTGGTTTCAAAGGCACGCACCACCACTCCCTTTGTCTCTTCTTCGTCTGGGAAATGAACAGTTGAGGAGGGACTTGGTGTAGGGAGGAGCCCTGACTTCCAATCCTGACTCTCCTTGATTTTTTTTATTTTTAGAAAGGGTCTCAAGCAGCCAGAGCTATTCTCAATTTTTCTGTGGAGCCCAGGAGGGCTTTGAACTTCTGATCCTTTTGCTTTAACTTAAGGAGGGGTGTGATTATGGGATGCACCACCACATCTGGTGTTTTGAAGTTCATCCCTCTGCTGGGAGAAGTAGCAGACTGTGTGCGTAGGGAGGGGTGGATTTGGTGGAGTCTGTCTTTGGAGATTGTTATCTAGGAAAGGTTTGCCTTTGATTTCCAGAGATTCCTGTCAAAGCCTCAGTGGTTAGAACTGGGTCACGTGGCAGGCATAACTGCAAGGGAAGCCATGAACCCGAATACTTTGCTCTCTAGTTCTGCAGTAGAGGAAGGCAGGGGTGAAGGTGGATGGGCTAGGTTTTGGGAACAGCCTCTGGTTTCTGCTCTGCTCCACGTAGTACAGAAATCCAAAGGGGAGTGAATCTTTAATGGAACACAAAACATTTTGGAAAACCTTTCCAGCACTGCTGTTGCTGTCCCCTGGAACTCTCCCTCCATACTTGATGGATGGCTTTTTGTTTCTTTTCTCTCTACTCACTTTCTCTCTTTTCCCAAGCCCTCCCCCCCCACACTTTTTTGAGACAGAGTCTGTATAGTTTAGGTAGCTCAGTCTTTAAAAATTTTAGAATTATCTTTATGTATTTATTTATTTTGTGTGTGTGTGTGTGTGTGTGTGTGTGTGTATGTGTGTGTGTATGTGTATGTGCACGTGTATGTGCACGCGCACAGTGCATGTGTGGTGGTCAGAGGGCAGCTTTTAGGAGTTGGTTCTCTCCTACCATGTGGGTCTCGGGAATCAGGTCATCAGGCTTGGCTGCAAGTGCCTTTACCCATGGAGCCGTCTTGACTGCCTTGATAATTTTGAACTTCTGATCCTTCTGCCTCAGTCTCCCAAGTGCTGACATTGCAGATGTGAACCACCACACCTGGCTGCTTTTCTTTTCTTTTCTTTTCTTTTCTTTTCTTTTCTTTTCTTTTCTTTTCTTTTCTTTTCTTTTCTTTTGAGATGGAGTCTCTTTAGTCTGTTCTTGCCTGCCTCAACCTGATTTGATTACAGATGTGCACTGCTTGGCCCAGGTCTTTATTATAAGTAAACTTTTTTTAAAAAAAGATTCATTTGTTTATTATGTATATAGTGTTCTGTCTACATGTATCCTTGCAGGCTAGAAGAAGGCACCAGATCTCATTATAGATGGTTGTTAGCCACCATGTGGGTGTTGGGAATTGAACTCAGGACCTCTGGAAGAACAGCCAGTGCTCTTACCTCTGAGCCATCTCTCCAGACCCCTATAAGTAAACTTGGTTTCTTAAGATTCTTAATATATTTCCCTTATTAGTAGATGAATGCCTTAGATTCTAGGCAACAGGGAGGGCTGGAAAGCTATCTCAGCAGGAACCTTTCATAGACACCAGGAGAAAAAGGGGATTGGGTCCTTATACCATAACTGTGGCTCCTGGCCAA
This sequence comes from Peromyscus eremicus, assembly GCF_949786415.1. Classification (NCBI taxonomy): domain Eukaryota; kingdom Metazoa; phylum Chordata; class Mammalia; order Rodentia; family Cricetidae; genus Peromyscus; species Peromyscus eremicus. The sequence continues at coordinate 127,562,848 of NC_081419.1, read as the reverse complement.
TGTTTGAGTGGGTATCTAAAATTTGTGTGTGTATATGTGTGTGTTGTAGCTTCTTGTCTCTAAGTCTTGCGAGCTTTTAACACCCGTGGCTGGGATTCTAGCAACAAACTCAGTCCTTATCTCTCATGAACACCCTGTGTGGTTTCTTCCGGTTTGGCAGTGGGTGGGTTTCTTGGACCACATGTCGGGGTTGGATAGCTGGCCAGTGACACGTCCTATCTTTTATCCCATTGTCCCTTCAGGTATCTGGAGATCTGGGCAGCAGATGGCCAGGACACCCTCTTCTTGAGGGCCAAGGATGAGGCCAGTGCAAGGTCATGGGCAGGTGCCATCCAAGCCCAGATCAGCACGTTCATCCCTTGGGTCAAGGACGAGCTGCAGGCGCTGCTGACAGCCACAGGTGCAGCTGGGAGCCAGGACATCAAGCAGATTGGCTGGCTGACGGAACAGGTGCTGGCTGGGCCCCATTTCTGGCACCCCTTATCACCCCATGCCCTCCTGGCCCTTGATCTCTTTCCTTCCACCCCTCCTCACTACTGTTTTGCTTGCAGTTGCCCAGTGGGGGTACGGCCCCAACCCTGGCCCTCCTGACGGAGAAGGAGTTGCTCCTCTACTGCTCTCTCCCCCAGACTCGAGAGGCCCTGAGCAGGCCAGCCCGTACTGCCCCGCTCATTGCTACCAGGTACCGAGGGGCAGGGGCACTGTGTTGCGCTCAGTGTTGTACTCAGACTTGGGAAGGTGGTATTCCAGATGGGCCCCAGAAGCCCCAAATGTCAGCCCTGCTCTGCCTCCAGCTATTTCCCAGGTGGTCTGAAGCAAGTTCTGCTCCTTTTAGCCACAATTTCCCTCATTTATAAAGTTGAAGCTCGGAACAGAAAAATGTGGAGTGCTAACTGTCACTCAGTTACTGACACCTACATCTTGTACTGCATGGTTCAGGGGACACAGAGTTGACATGAACAGTCACTGCCCTCAGGGAGAATCCAGAGTCGGGAGATAGACCCAGAATAGCCATTACATTGAAGGTTATAGGAGACACTAAGCTGTCTGGCTTGGCAAGGGAAGTCTTTGGGAGGAGGTGACATTTGAAGTGGACTTTGATGAAGGAGAAGTGTGGCTTTGAGGAAGGACGGTAGAGGATCTTAGGTGTGGCCAGAGGTACAGAGGCAGGAAGGGCTAGAGCATGTTCCTGGCCTGTGAATGTGGCAGAACCAGATGCAGAATCCACATGGGAACTGGGGGGAAAGAGACAGAGCTGCTGTCTGGTGAAGGAACACTGTGTCAGCAAGGTTTTGTGTATGTGTGTGCGCACGTGTGCAAGTGCATACAAATGTAGAAACCAGAGCTCATATTCAGATACCTTTCTCTATTTCTCTCTACCTTAAATTTGAGACTTTGCCTTTCACCAAACCTAGAGGTTGCTATTTTTGGCTAGACTGGCTGATCATTAAGCACACAGGATCCACCTGTCTCTGCCCCCTCCAATCCTGAGGTTCCAGATATGTGATGTCACATTTGGCTTTACCATATATTCATATATGTGTGTATATATACATATTTGTGTATATATGTACATATATATTAATTTTTATGAAACAGAGTCTTACTATGTATCCCTGGCTGGTCTGGAACTCGCAACATGGACCAAAGTGACCTTGAACTTGCAGGAGATATGCCTGCCTCTGGCTGTAAGTGCTGGGATTAAAGGCATGTGCCCTCATGCCCACTCCATATTATTTTTTTGAGCCAGGGTCTCTCATTGAACTCAGAGCTTGCTGTTTTGGCTAGACTGACAGGCCAGTGGCCCCTGTCTCAGCTTCGCCTAGCCTGGGGGCTGCAGGTCTGGTTTTTACATAGATGCTGGGACCCAAACTCAGGTCCTCCTGCTTGAGCAGCAAGCACTTCACCCCTAGAGCCAGCTCCCTAGTCCCAGCAGTGTCTTAACACTCAAGGCAGGCTGTGCTGGAGGGGTTAAGTTGGGGAGTCAGGAGACGGGGGGCTGTGTTTCAGAGGAAGCCCTGTGCCTGCCTCAGAGAACTTTCACTGGGGAGGGGAAGGGCAGAAGCTGAGAGGCTGCCATAGCTTTGGGAGACATGGGCTGAGGGAAGAAGCAAGTGGGTGGAGGGAGCATATGGAGAAGAACAGTGGCATTTGCAGTGGAAAGAGCATGGGTGGGAACTCACAGGCTCAGGGCTTGCCAACTGGGAGAGGGCAGGAGACGTCCCGGATGAATAGGAGGTTTGGAGTGTGTGTGTGTGTGTGTTGGTGGGGGCAGTGGGACTGGAGTGAGGGTGCCTATGGAGGAGGTTCAGGGGGATGCTGAGTTAGGTCCAGAGTATGTTTGGGAAACATAGGGAACGTGGCTCAGAAGCTTGGGGACTATTGGGTCTGAGGCTCGGGGCTGGAGGATGGGACTTCAGTAGAAGCTCTAAAGGGAAACAGAGTGGGTGGAGTGAGGAACAGAGGGGCTAAGGGCCAGAACTTAGAGGTCTGCTGGCCAGAGAGGGGCAGTGAGCTGCCTAAGGCCACAGCTGCCAATGAGAATCAAGCTGCACGGTCTGGGGCCCTTGTTACCATGTCTCCTCTCTCTGGATAGGTTCTGGGCCGGCTGACTAGTGGCAGGTTTTGGATTGCCTGCCCAGTCAAGTGATTTGTTAATTAAGGCAAATATTTATTAAACAGTTACTATGTGCCCATAGTTTAAATTGCTTGGAATATAGTGCTGTGTAAAACAGACAAAAACTTCTGCTTTAGTGACATTCTAGGGAAAAAGTTAGGCAAAAGCCTACTGAAACTAATAAGTAAAATATGTAATTTCAGTTGCATGTGGGGGCACATACCTGTAATTCCAGTACTTAGGAGGCAGAAGCTGGAGGTTCAAGGCAAGTTCAAGGTCAGCCTGGTCTACATAGTGAATTCCAGGCTAGCCAGGGCTACACAGTGAGACCCTGTTAAATAACAGAAACATTCAAAATGTATAATCTCTGCAATCCTGATGAAAAGTGAGGCTATGAGTGACGGGGGAACTACTTTAGACAGATCTTCTCAGAGGAGGGAATATCTGAACTAAGATCTACAGGACGTGAAAGAGTGAGCCATGTCGGGGGTAGGGAGGAGTACTTGGGCAGAGCAACCAGCATGTGTGAGGACCCCACTAAGGCCGAAATGAGAGGAAGGGGAAGATGGGGGAGACATATGCGCTGCAATTCCTGTCCTCTCTAAGACACTGAAGGATGCGGGTCCCTGCCCTGGCCCCATCCCACCCCACCCCACAGCCTCATGCGTGGCCCTCTGCTCTGCACACAGGCTGGTACACTCGGGCCCCTCCAAGGGCTCAGTGCCCTATGATGCAGAACTCTCCTTTGCCCTGCGCACGGGCACGCGCCACGGTGTGGACACTCACCTGTTCAGTGTGGAGTCACCGCAAGAGCTGGCAGCTTGGACCCGACAGCTGGTGGATGGCTGTCACCGGGCTGCCGAAGGTGTGCAGGAAGTCTCTACAGGTGTGCCGGGGGGAACCTCTTGTGCCCAGAGGCATTCAAGTTTCTTTCTTTATGACATTTCTGGAGGGGGATAACAAATGGAGGTTGGGCCTTTTAAGAGGTCCTTGTTTGGGGGATGCAGGTGCTCTGGGAGGAAGGGAGACATTTTTCTTGGAGTCTTACTTATGTTATCCTTATGATTCTGCTGGTGAGGATACATGGTGGTGTGCACCTTTAATTCTAGCACTTGGGAAGCAGAGGCAGGTGGATCTCTGTGGGTTTGAGGCTAGCCTGGTCTACATAACAAGTTCCAGGCAAGCCAGGGCTGCACAATGTGACCCTGTCTTGGGAGCGAGGCTGTAGGTAAGACAGTAACCAGTTAGCTTTGAATTTCAAGTAAACAATGAATACTTTTTTATATGTCAATCTAAATTCTTCATTTTATATGAAATTTAAATTTAACCGGGCAGTCCTGGGACCTTATGGGATAAACTGTGTCCATCACAGAATTGAGCTCTCATTTATTTTTTATTGTGCTGCGAATTGAACCCAGGACCTTGTACATGATAGCTACATACTCTTCCACGGAGCCTTCCAGCCCAAGCTTCTCCAACACGTGCGCCAGAAGTGGGGCAAGACACAGCTCAGGTTCTCTGAAGGCTTGCCCTTCTGTGTGTTAGGATGGGGGTGACCGGGCAGCACTGTTCAGGTGTCTTGACAGCGAGCCCCCCATATCTAGGGGAATTCAGGCCAGATTCTGGAGCCGCTTTTGGAGTTGAGTGGGGCTTGTGGTCTCTGAGGTGCCAGTAGCCTGTGTTCCCTGCTCTCCTGCAGCCTGCACGTGGAATGGCCGTCCCTGTAACCTCTCTGTGCACATTGACAAGGGCTTCACACTGTGGGCAGCTGAGCCAGGAGCAGCCCGAGCTGTGCTGCTCCGACAGCCCTTCGAGAAGCTTCAGATGTCATCAGACGATGGCACGAGTCTCCTTTTCCTGGACTTTGGGGGTGCTGAAGGAGAGATCGTAAGTGGAGGGCTGCCTCTGCATCCTGGGGGTGGGGATGCTCTCCTGGAGGCCGGGCTGGAAAGAGCCCCTGATCCTTCTCTCTGTCTACTCTGCAGCAGCTGGACCTGCATTCGTGTCCCAAAACTATGGTCTTTATCATCCACTCCTTCCTTTCGGCCAAAGTCACCCGCTTGGGGCTCTTGGCCTAGAAGTTGTCAGATGCACTAGCCCTGAAGAGGATCATTTACCCTGTGGCCTGACTTGTCCTTCTGCCGACTGCCTACTCATCTTTGGGCGGAGGGAAGGGAGAGGAGGAGAACAAGGGTCTCAGAGACCAGCCTGAGGAAGGCCAGCTTGGTCTTGGGGAACAGGACTCAGACCTGAGACAGCAGGTCTGGCTTGTGATGGGGCAGCCTTCCTACTGCTCACCTCCACCAGTGCCTTTTGAAGAGAGATATTTTGTGTACACAGAAGCCATTCCAAGCCTGGGACCTGCCCCATGTGGGGATTCTGTCCCCAGCCAACAGCAGAGCTGCCAGGCCTCCTGGAGGCCCCAAGCCACCCCTGAGGTCTCTGCGGTTGGAGTCTTCTGGGTCAGTGGCAAGAGGAAGAAGAGGAACCTTCCTGTTCACTTTCTCCTGAGCCCCGTGGGGCGTCTGGGTTTTCTCTTCTCTCTCCTCCTTCCTCTTGGCTAATAAACAGCCTGTGAGCACATAGGCAGCCTGGCTCCATGTCTGTGGTTTGTGTCTTGACATTTCGACTCCGAGGTGGCTCTGCACTCCCAAGAGGAACCAGACCAAGGTGTGAGACCTTCTCCTGGAGAACTGGGTCTCAAAGTCAATTCAGGCTTTATCTGTGCTCTGTGATAAATGACCCTGCCATCTAGCAGCTTAAAGCAACAGCTACTCATTATGTCTTCCATTCTGTGGGTCAGAAATGTAAGAGTGGATTTATTCCTATCTGAGTTGGATTTATTCCGATCGGAGGTCTCTTATAAAATTTCAGCCAATGAGGAAATTGTCCCATGAAGTTACTTAATTAGCTTGGTTGGAAATTAGGCACCAAGAAATAGGGAGATGCAGGTAGGTGAAGAGTCTCCAGTCTTGGTTACTCATCCATCTCACTCATGCACCCACCAACCCACAGTTCACCTAGAAGTATCTAGGATACATCTGTTCTGTGCTAGTCCTTGGTGATGTAAAGCTGACAGGTCTCTATCCTCAGCTGGAAGAAATCCATCAAAATCTTCCACAATCAAATGTGTGATTCCAATTGGTCAGACCCAGGGAGTGAGCCGAGATGATGGTAGGACCTCTCCTGGTCTCATTTCTGTAGGAGGAGACACTGAAGCAGGTACAGCTTAGAGAAACATACTTCAGCCAGCTTCTCCTGAGGTAATACTGTCACACAACAACAAACCAACCAACCCGGTTCAATCTCCATGGCTACAACAACAGGCCTTTGTTTTCATGCTCCTGGCTGTGCATCGACTACAGTTTTACTAGTTCAAACTGGGCTGAGCAGAGCACTTTCGCCCCTGGCTGTTGGTTGGGCTTCCTCGGGCATGCTTGCCCTAGGGTAGGTCAGTGGAGTGGGAAGAACAGTCACAGTCAATCACATAGACCATTCAGGTCACCTGCCTGACAGAGAAGGAAAGCACACCCCACTCATGGGAGGGGAGAGGGGGAGTGAGTGAGTGCTCAGTATCAGAACTTTCACCAACCAGTAGAATTCCGTGAAAGACAGGTGAGTATCTTAGCACATTCGGGTCCTAAAGCATAAAGAGTATGAGGTTCCCAAGCTCCTGGAACCATAGGGTTTTGTTTCTGATTATTTTTAAAACTTCCCTGACCCAAATCCCACACTGGCCTAGGAATCCACAGTTGGTCTCTGGACTACTGCCACAGCCCCGGCGCTTTTCTGATCCTTCGGCCCCTCCTCATCCCGTTCACCCCCATGCCACAGTGTATTCACCACACAGTCGCCACTTTGTAGGCAAGGACACTGGCGTCAGCAGTGGCTAGTTGGCCATGGTTATCCAACCGTCAGCAGCAGCACAGCCCCAGCGGGAACCCAGCCAGTCTGAGGTTGAGTTAGTCGGTGCTAAGAATAGGGCTTTGGGATCAGACTGAACTATGGGCGGGTCCCAAACACGGCCCACTCTGTCTACTGTGTGAGCCTTTGTGTGTGACCACTTCTGTATTCTCACCTTCAAGTGTGTGAAATGAGTTAATCTCATAAATTTTTTTTTATGAGACCAAAAACAAGTTTTCTGAGACAGGTCTCACTCTGTAGCCCAGGCTGGCTTGGAACTAGATATATATAGGCCAGATTTACCTCAAATTCACAGAGATTTGCTTGCCTCTGTCTCCAGAGTGCTGGGATTAAAGGGATGTGCCACCATGCCCAGCCTAGGTGTCTTTAATAAGCTAACTACATCCATGAGGGCTCTGCCTTTATGACTTAATTACCCTACCTCCTATTCTTGAAGGGAACAGTTTCAATATATGGATTTGAGGGGGACACCCGCATTGAGACCATAGCACTAGCTATATCTTTGAAATAGGACAATGAGGTAGAGAGTGAGGCCCAGGATGCCTTACACAGAGATTTCAGAGTTAACATATTAAAGAAACCAGTTGGAGGGCCACTGAGATAATACTGAGCACTTAGCACTGTTAGTACTGGAGTTTGATTCCCGGCACCCACATCAGGTGGCTCACAACGCCTGTAACTCTAGCTTCAGTTGGAGGATAGGGGGTTTCTGGCTTCCCACACAGAGGTGCTTCTAGCTTTCCGCACAAACACACAAAACAAAACAGAACGAAGAGGAAGGCTGGGAATGCCGATCTCTATCCCTCCTCCCAAATCCAGGCTCTTGGTGGGAGTAGTGACCGGAAGAGACCAGGAGGGGGCGCCTCTCCTCTGTTACTCATGCTATATGCTTGTGGAATTTGAATTGTCCACATGGAATGTTTACACTTTAAAACTAGGTGTTATGGTGGAGCTTGCAAAACACCTATGCTACACAGGGTGGTTCTGACCTCAGGGCTCTGGTCTGTCTGCCTGCTCTCAGCATTTTCCTGAGTATAGAGTCTATAAGTTAGGTCTAGGGGAGAAGGAGTGAAAGGACCGAGCGGATGCCGTAATAGGCTGCTCAGTCTTCTCTCAGAGATCAGGCCTCAATTTCAGTTTTCTGAGACTTAAGCAAACAGTTTCTGGGAGGGCCATGAACAAAAGACATAGTCCTTGCAGTAGCTCCCTTTTGCATGTACTCTGACTGTTCAAAGTTCAGCCAGTTGTTTACTGTCTGGGACCCCTCACCAACTTAGAGCTACGTGCATGGGTCAATGTGAACATGCTAGGCCAGCCTGCCTCCATGGCAGCTCAAGGACAGAACCTCAGCCACTGAGTCAGCCTCCACAGTCAGTACGTGCAAGGCCAGCCAGCCCCCATGGCAGCTCAAGGACAAAGCCTGGGACTTGTCCCGGACAGCCCCCAAAATGATAATTATAACCCCCAACCAGTAAATTCAAAGTTTACATACCCTCACCCAATTAAAAGAGAACAGAGACCTTCAAAAATAAAAATAAACCAATCCGAGTTGCACTCGTGCCAAACCCCCAACTCCCCAACCGCCCTGAAGGGCTTGTGGTTTTTGCCTTTAAAAAGCTAGCCTCACAAAGAAAGAGCAACTCCTCCCTGCCTCACTGTATTGGGTGTAGGAATGAGTTCCCTGCCCAAGCTTGTATCTACAGAATAAACCTTGCTGTTGCATTCTGGACACCCTCGGTCTTTGGTCGCGATCTGGGCATAACAGAAGCACCTTGGCTAGAGGCATGGCCCACGGGGAAGGGAGAGCAGCTGAGAGCATCAAGGCCCTGCCATGTGACAGGAATAGGTAAAGAAGTGGTGAGGAACAGGGCTGTCCAGGGCCATTTGGGAGATTGAGGAAAGGTGGGCAGTTCAGAGCTAGCCACAGAAACCCTTCTTTACTCTTTTCTCTAAATTCTTGTTTACATTTATTTATTTACTTATTTATTATGAGACAGAGTCTTACTAGGTAGCTCTGTCTGGACTTGAATTCACAAAGACCAGCCTGCTGCTGCCTCCTGAGTGTTGGGACTACTGAAGCATGCTACTGGGCCAGGAGACATTTAGTATGTGTGTATGTGTATATCCCATGGCGAATCTGTGGAAGTCAGGACTTGTGGGACTTGCGGGAGTCAGTTCTCTCCTTTCACCTTGTAGGTTCTGGGGATTCGAACTCAGGTTGTCAGGCTCTGCTTCCTGAGTGTGTGTGTGCGTGTGCGTGCGTGCGTGCGTGTGCGTGTGTGTGTGTGTTGGGCAAGGTTGTATGTCCCATGGCATATGTGTGGAGGTCAGAGGACCTGCAGGAATAAATTCTCTTTCATCTTGTAGGTTCTGGGGATTCGAACTAAGGTTGTCAGGCTTGGCAACAAGTGCCTTACACTCTGAGCCATCTTACCAGCCCCATGGGTCACTTTTCTTAAAGGGTCTGATGCGGGGAGGAGAGGAGAGTGCACATGACAGGAGGGAGCTAATGGGTGACAGGGCAGAGTCCCTACTTTTCAGGGGCAGAGCACTCCTAAGAATCCCTCATTTTCTTGGGAAGAGGGCAGATGCAAACTCTGAGGCTGCCCACGTGCCCAATCTGTTTGTTTTTTTGAGGCAGAGTTTCTCCATGTAGCCCTGGCTGTCCTGGAACTCGCTCTGCAGACCAGGCTGGCTTCGAACTCAGAGATCCAAGGAATTAAAGGCGTGCGCCACCACCGCTCGGCCCAACCTGGTTTTTAAGTCTTATTTAGAATTTTTTGGTTAGCATATAAAGAACTGGATTTCACACCCGTATATTTTTCAAAGCCTAAGGCCTGAGTCTACCAGGCCGGTAGGAAACATTTCCCTTAGAACACCGCTGACGGAAGTCACGGCGGAACAGAAGTTGCACGCCTAGGCGCGCAGCGGAGGACGCCGGAGAGAGACCCACACCAGCTGACAGAGCTTCCGGTTCGGACGCGGGACCTCGCAGTTGTGGGAGGTGAGAGACTTGAAATGGCCTTGCTCAGGTGACGCGCCGTGGAGCAGGCGGGTTCGCGGCGTCCAGGAAAAGCCGGGTGCACTAGGGGAAGGTGCTAGGTGTTGGGCGGCGGGCAGCCTTGCGGGAGACCCAGCGAATGTAGCTCAGTCCCGCTGCCTACCTCTGTACGTCCTGGGCCAAGTCACCGGGTCGTTCCGAGCCCTAGCGCCTCCCCTTGGGAAGCAGAGATGGGGGTCGATCGGCCTTGCTGGGTGGCTGTCGGGGTTCTAGTGGGCGTGCACGCGGAGCCCCCGCCACGCCCAGCACCAGTATCTGCCCAATCACGTGCTTGTATGTGGCAGGTGGTCCCGCCCCTTTCCACTGCCATTAAGAACTCTGCCCTGCCCTGTGCTGTGCAAACCTTTAATAAGTTTGCGTTTGACCCTCCCACCAGATTCAACCAAGGGGATCGCTGCCCCGTCCCAACGCTCCCAAAGAAGGCTCCCGGATCCCAGGCTGGCCCCGCTAGGCAGCAATCACATTGACTCTTAAGGTCCGTGCTGTGAAAAGAGATGTGGCTGTGAATGAATGGTTGCTGAGGTCTTAGTACGCCTGTTTGGGTTTTTTCTCACCTCTTTAAAAGTATTGTGTGTGAGGTGGATACAGCGTGCGGTGAGCAGAGTCATTCCTCCTTCCACTGTTCTTTCCATTCACGGTGGATTCAGGGGCTCTAACTGAGGTCTTCAGACTTGAGCCACAGGCACTTTTACCCACTGTGGTTTTAAAGTTGTGTTGTTTTTTTTTTTTTTTTTGAGACAGAAATTTTCTGTGTAAAAGCCCTAGTTGTCCTGGAATTCGATTTGTTGACCAGGCTGGCCTCAAACTCAGAGATCCTCCTGCCTCTGCCTCCTGAGTGCTGGGATTAAAGGCATGTGCTATCACCAATGGCTTCTGGCTAGATTTTTTATTTTGTTTGTTTGTTTGCTTGTTTTTGTTTTTAGTTTTTTGAGACAGGGTTTCTCTGTGTAGCTCTGGCTTAGAACTCGATCTGTAGACCAGGCTGGCCTCAAGCTCACAGAAAGCCACCTGCCTCTACCTCCTGGTGGTGGGATTAAAGTTGTGTGCTACCACTGCCCTGTTTCAGGGTAGGTTTTTAATGTGTGATTTTCATAACATCTGGCAAGTGGTTAAGTCCTGTTTTTACTTTAAAAAAAAATAGATATGACATTTGTAGTCCAGAGGTGGGAATTTGACTTGCAAAAAGTGGTCACGCAGCAATTAAAGGGCAGAAGTAGATGATTTTAAAGTTCACACCCGGGCTGATAAGATGGTTCACATGTATGCATGAAAATAAAAAATGTAGTGAAAAAATTTTTTTTTTCTAAAAGATTTATTTATTTATTATGTATACAGTGCTCTGCTTGCATGTATCCCTGCAGGCCAGAAGAGGGCACCAGATCTCATTACAGATGGTTGGGAGCCACCATGTGGTTGCTGGGAATTGAACTCAGGACCTCTGGAAGAGCAGCTAGTGCTCTTAACCGCTGAGCCATCTCTCCAGCCCATAGTGAAAAAATTTAAAGCTCACACTAAAAGTCTCTTTTCTGACACTTGAGAGTAGGCTAGTATGTGGTCCTCCCCGACCCCCAGGGTTTCTCTATATAACAGACCTGACTGTCATGGAACTCACTCTGTAGACCAGGCTGACCTGAACTCACAGAGATCCACCTGCCTCTGCTTCCTGAGCACTGGGATCAAAGACGTGCACTATCACACCCGTGGTTTTTTTTTTTTTTTATAATTACATTTTATTTATTTAATTTTTGTTTGTGTGCTCATGCACATGAGTGCATGCCGTAGTGTGTGTGTAGAGATTAGAAGACAACCTATGGAAATCGGCTCTTTCTCTTCACTGTGTGGGTCAAGTCAGGGTTTGTGGCAGGTGGCTTTACCCACTGAGCCATCTCTCTGCCCTACTGTAGTTATTTCTATCTGTAAATTATAGATACTATAAGTTTTTTTATTATTATGTTTTGTTGATACAGGATTTCTCTGCATAGTTTTGGCTGTCCTGGAACTCGCTCTGTAGACCAGGCTGGCCTTGAACTCACAGAGATCGACCCGCTTCTGGCTCTCAAATGCTGGGATTAAAGGCATGCACCACCATGCCCAGCGTGAGAGACCTTGCTAGGTTGTCCATGCAGGCCTGGAACTCCTGGGCTCAAATGATCTTCCTGCCTTAGCCTCCCAAGTCCTGGAGATTATAGATTTACCATGCTTGGGTTAAGGTAAACTATCAGGAGTACCTTTGAACTGGATATGGTGGTCTGTGCTGGTGATTCTAGTACTTGGGAGACTGAGGCAGGAGGAATGAGGAGAGTTTGAGGTCAGTCTGGAGTATATAGCAAGATCTCAAAAAAAAAAAAAAGAAAAAGAAAAAAAAAAGAATGAACAAACAAAACCTAGTCCCCCCACCCCCACCCCTCAGCCTGGACTACATAGTGAGTTCCAGGCCAGCTCAAGATAATACTGAGATTATGTCTCATTACTTCTTATGCTCCCCACCCCAAGGCATGCTCTCTTATGCTTTGGTGAGGAGGAAGTGTCCAGAGCAATACCTGTATAGAGTGTGCGGTAAATATCGGCGTGTCTCACTCTTTTGCAGACTTGGGACTGCAGGTGCCATGCAGCCTTTACAATGTGTCCTCAAAGCACAGAGGTCTCTAAAGTGGGGGCCGCTGACTTCTGTGTCCTGGCTGCTGCTTGGGACCTGCAGGGCACATAGCAGTGTCCCCACCACTTCATGTCTCAGTCCAGAGGGGCAGAACTCAGAAGGTGTTCAGAAGGATTTCAGCTCCAGGCTAGCCGCCGGACCAACTTTTCAGCATTTTTTAAGAAGTGCTTCGGTTCTTCAAGAGAAACCATCTTCTCCAGAAGTGGAGGACCCACCCCCCTATCTCACAGGGGATGAACTCCTAGGAAGGCAGAGAAAAGGTTAGTTTTACTTCTCTCTTCCCCTTGGCTTCCTTCTGTGCGCCACCGCGGCCTCCAGCTCGACTGCTTTAGCTGTTCTGTTTGTACACTGTGGCTTTGGGGAGTCAACAGTGTGGGCAGGTTGCTCAGTTATAGACTCATCAGACCCTGCCGAGTGGTGTTACTGTAGAGAGACTCAGAGGCTGGGCTGGGGGAGAGTTGTTTGCCTGGCCTGCATGAAGCTCTGAGCTCCATCCTCAGCTCCTCAAAAAGAAAACAGAACTCAAAGCTCTGCACAGGAAGTGGAGTCCTCTCTTTGGTTACTTTTGGAAACACTGTAATCTGTGTTCTAGTTACAATTTTTAAAATTCCATTTAAATTTCATCATTTATGTGTTTGTGTGTATGGCATGTGTGTGTGGCGTGTGTGTGTGTGTGTGTGTGTGTGTGTGTGTGTGTGTGTGTGTGTGTGACATGTGGAGGTCAGAGGACAACTGTGAGAGTTGGTGTCTCCTTCCACATGTCATCAGGCTTGGTGGCAGAAGCCTTTATCCATTAAGCCATCTTACCCAACCCTGCCCTCTACCGTTTGAAGCTGGGTCTTGCTGTGTAGCCCAGGTTAGTCTGAAACTCATAATCCTCTTGCCTCAGCCTCCTAATTGCTGGAATTACTGATGTCTGCCATCACTTCTGGTTTAGAATTTTATTCTTGGGGTTGGCAAGATGACTCAGAAGTTGCTTGCCCTCAGGTCTGATAACCTGAGTTTGATCCCTGGAACCCACACGGTGGAAGGGGAAAACTGCCACAAATTGTCCTTTGACCTCCGAACTGGTGCATATGTGCCCCCCCCTCCAAAATATATTAAAAAATTGGCTAGGCCTGTGGTAAACACCTTTTATCTCAGCACTTGGCAAGCAGAGACAGGAAGAGCTCTGTGAGTGCAAGGCTAGCCTTGTCTACGTAATGAATTCTAGGCCAGCCAGAGGTACATAATAAGACTCTAGCTTAAAAAAAAAAAAAAAAAAAAAAAAAAAACCAAAAAACTAATGTTTTCTGTTTTGGACTCTTTTAGGTTTGATTTATTGTGTATACAGTGTTCTGTCTGCATGTATGCCTGCACACCAGAAGAGGGCACCAGATCTCATTACATATGGTTGTGAGCCACCATGTGGTTGCTGGGAATTGAACTCAAGACCTCTGGAAGAGCAGCCAGTGCTCTTAACTACTGAGCCATCTGTCCAGCCTGTTTCCTGTTTTGTTTTGCTTTTCTGAGAAAGAATCTGTCTCTTTAGCCCAGGCTGGCCTGGAGCCCACTGTGTAGCTCATGCTGGCTTCCAGTTCATGACAATCCTCCTGCTGTGGCCCCCCATGTGTTGGCTTTATGGTATGAACCCACTATGTCTGGCTTCCATTTGGAATAAATAATAGCCTACTGGGGGTAATGGGGTAGTAACTAGAAATAAGATTTGAAAGGGCCTACCACAGTGTGAAATTCACGTTTTGCAACTTGGTGTAAATTTGTACTTTTACTTCATAGTATGACCATGGCTGCCTTCTTTTTTATTCTGTGGTGTTTGTACCCTCTAGTCAGTGCTGCAGCTTTCAGAGGCTAGAGAACCTCTTTGTTAGAGGGGGGACTTGAATTTAGTATTTCCTCAGATGGATGAAAATGATCGTTAGTCTTTCCTGTTCTTGTTTCTGTAGCCCTATTTCCTCCTTTTTTTTTTTGTTTTTTTGTTTTTTTGTTTTTCAAGACAAGGTTTCTCAGTGTAACAGCCTTGCTGTCCTAGAACTCACTCTGTAGACCCAGATTAGCCTTGAACTCATAGAAATCCATCTGCTTCTGACTCCTGAGTGCTGGGATTAAAGGCCACCAATGCCCAGCTATTTCCTTATTTCTTAAGGAGCATATTTCCCCTTATATTTTAAATACCTTGCTTATAATAGGTGTGTGTATACAATGTTGTATTTCCTTTGTTCTGAAAGGCTGTTATTAATTTGGGAGTACACCTGTCAGTTGAAGGTGTTTTAGGGTCCTTGTGGCTAACAAGGACAACAGGGGACTTTGTGGATAACGAGTTGCCTCAGGTGTTTCTGAGGGCTTTGGGAAGGAGGCCCAAGACATGTGGCCCTCTGTCTACTCAGTCCACCTTTCATTGCAGTCTACCTCGAGACCTATGGCTGCCAGATGAATGTAAATGACACGGAGATAGCCTGGTCCATTTTACAGAAGAGCGGCTACCTGCGGACCAGCAACCTTCAAGAGGTGCTTGCATTCCCTGCTTCCCCGTTTCCTGGGCCTGGGCTACCTGCCTTGGTGCAGGTTCTTAGGTGCAGTGAGTTTTAGGGAGAGAGTGTTGCTGCTGAGTTAGTTTCTTTGAGTGTGTGTACCCTAGGACTGGCATATACTGGTGTTCCAGCTGTTTTCAGCTTTCATGATGCTGTTCATCTTCAGGAAAGGGGTTATCAGATTTGGTGTGGTCACATGTGTCTGTAATCCCAGCCTTGGGAAGTGGAGGCAGGAGGATCTAGAATTGGAGGCCATTTGACTATAGGGCATGAATGTGTCTCCAGAGCAGCCAAACCAAACCCAACCAAACCAGAGCCAAACAAAGATACTTTATGGAGAGTGCAGGTGAGGCCTGAGGAGTTAGTGCATAGTGGGTACAGAGCTTTCCCTGGGAAGTTCTGGAAGGAGATGGTGGTGATGGTTGCACTGTGGTGTTCAAGTATTCTCTTTATAGCACTGTACCCTTAAAAATGGTTGAAACACCGTAATAATAGGAAAAAAGCAGGTGGACTGCGTGGTAGTGATTCTGCAAGGCTAATTCAAAGCTTGTAAGTTTCTTTTTCTTGTTCTCCCTTAGGCTGATGTGATCCTTCTTGTCACGTGTTCTATCAGGTACAGATTTGTTCTTTCCATAGGGAATAAATATATTGTGTGTAACCATGTCAAGGAGGCTTACTTATGGAGATGAGCCAATGACTCCAGGTCAGTGAGAGTTAAGAGTTTCTCTGTAATAGAGATAGTATTGATACAACTGGCTGACGTTTGCTGAGCATGTCCTGTGTGTTGGGTTCCATGTGTACAATATACATGGATGTATTAGTTTAATTCTCACAGTAGCAATTCTGTGAAGTTGTTTCTCTTACCAAACCCATTTATCTGGGCATGGTAGTACACACCTGTAACCTCAGCACTGCAGAAGTTGGGAGGATTGTGAGTTCTAGACCAGCCTGGACTACACAGTGAAACTGTCTAAAAAGTAAACAGTAGTCACAAAAATGCCCAAACCAAGCTCTATACATTATATAGAATTTTTAAATTCACAGTGCTGAGCTCCCAAATTTCCTAAAGTTTTCTGGCTTTAATGGCATATTCTTATAATATATATATCTGATTTGAGGTGTAGCCAGTGGTTGGGAAACAGAATTCTGAGAAGATATAAGTGACATCTTCAGAGCTTGCCAGGAAGTACTTGATCATAGGAAGTTCATCAAAAGTGATAGACTGGAGAGATGGCTCAACAGTTAAGAGCACTGGCTGCTCTTCTAGAGGACTTGGGCTCAATCCCTAGCAAGCACATGGCAACTCACAACCGTCTGTAGTTCCAGGGGATCTGATCAATCCCTCTACAGGCACTAGGCACATGGGTGTACATATATGTAGACAAAATACCCATACACATAACAGATTTTAAAAATGAATTTTAAAAAAAGCGAACACATCCTCTTTTTGTTGTTGTTTGTTGTTGAAGACATGTTAGTGTTACTATTTCCACAGCTGCCTTTAACATTAACTCCTTGATCTGACACATTTTTTTATGGGACCTCTGTGGAATGATACTGAGCTGGTTGTTATGAGAGATTCAGAAATGAATCTTCTTCCGTAAAGCTAGACTTCAAGGAGCTTGGTCTCGTATAGGGACTATGACAGGTGTATAAGTGGCCCACTAACATCTGATGGAAAATGTTAACTAAACATCATACAAGCTGGGGTGGTGGTTTATGCCTGTAATCCCACTACTTGGGTGGTCAAGAAAGACGAGTTGCTGTGAGTTTGAGGACAGCTCAGGCTATATTATGTGTTTTAGGTTAGCCTGGGCTACAGAATGTATGAAACAACAAAAACAAATTTCCAGGTTCAGGAGAAGTAGAGTTAAGGTAGAGGATACTTGAAGGGAAGAGAGTCACAGGAAAGTTGGGGAAGGGTTTGTGAAGGATGTAGTTTTTGAGTTTGGTTTAAAGGCTAGTCTGGATTTTGAGATGTGTAGGGAGGATATTGTCAGAGGACAAGAGAATGACAGCAAGTGGTGCTTTTCCAGTTTGCCTCTATGTGCCTTCCCTGAGTTAAGGACTCAGATGGCTTTCATTTTCTTCCCATTGACCTGCTCTCCTATCTTGCTCATTTTTGCCTCATTGGATCTCTGCAGGGAGAAGGCTGAGCAGACCATCTGGAACCGTTTACATCAGCTGAAAGCCCTGAAGACAAAGCGACCACGCTCCCGGGTACCTCTGAGGATTGGGATTCTAGGTATACATTCATTTGCAGATTTTTCCATTTTGAGACTTGGGATCCTAGAGTTTTTCCTTTAGAGCAGTGGTTCTCAACCTTCCTAACGCTAGGACCCTTTAATACAGTTCCTCTTGTTGTGGTGACCCCAACCATAAAGTTATTTTGTTGCTACTCCATAACTGTAATTTTGCTACTGTTATGAATCATAATGTTAATATCTGATATGCAGGATATCTGATATGTGACCACAGGTTGAGAACTGCTGCTTTAGAGGCCTGGATCCCAGGGTGTAAATTAGCCATTATCTCCCCCGTGCATCTCTTTTACTTGCTGTTAGAGACTGAGATTAAGTGAGATGAAGCTCATTAGATATAATAGGTACCCAGGTGGTTGTGGCACACGCCTTTGGTCCCAGCACTTGGAAGGCAGAGGCAGTTGGATTTCTGTGAGTTCGAGGCCAGTCTAGTCTATAAAAGTGAGTTCCAGAATAGCCAGGACTGTTATACAGAGAAACCCTGTCTCAAAAAAACTAAAACAAAGCCGGGCGGTGGTGGCGCACGCCTGTAATCCCAGCACTTGGGAAGCAGAGGCAGGCGGATCTCTGAGTTTGAGGCCAGCCTGGTCTACAGAGCTAGTCCAGGACAGGCTCCAAAGCTACAGAGAAACCCTGTCTCGAAAAAACAAAACAAAACAGAAACAAAAAAAACCAACCAATCAACAAACAAAAAACCTCAAAAGACTAGGATAATGGTATTTCTGCTATGAGGGATTTAACCACTTGCATTTAGCTGGGTGGTAGTGGTACATGCCTTTAATCTCAGCACTCAGGAAGCAAAGGCAGGCAAATCTCTGGGTGTTAGAGGCCAACCTGGTCTACAGAGTGAGTTGCAGGACAGCCAGAGTTGTTACACAGAAAAACCAAGATAAATAAATAAATAAAATAAATAAAAAACAAAAATAAAAAAAAAAGGAGAGAAAGAAACAGTAGATGCTCAGTTAGTCATGTGTTCTTCCTAGAGCCCGATGCAGTTCATGTAGTACAGAGTGATAGATACGGGATTAGCATTTGGAGTCTGGAGGTAACGTGAGTTTACAGTATAGTCATCTGCCATGTGAACTACTGAAGCAAGCCCAAGTGAAAATCCAGGTCTGCCCTGACCAGTATGGTAGTCAATAGTCACATCTAGAATAAAATTTCAAAAATCCACTTCTTCCTTTGAATCAGACATATTTCAGCTTTTCAGTAGCCATAGCACCAGCTATGGGCCACCAGCTCACACAGCACCTCCAATCATTTCTATCCAGCACATCCCTTCACCTTGTTAGAAAGCTCTGTTGGACAGTTCTGGTCTATGTGGCCAGGAAACATATTTCAAAAATAAATGCTTGGGGGTTGGCCAGGTGACTCAGCAGGGAACGCACTCGCCATCTAGTCTACTGACCTGACTTTGATTCTGGGACACACATGATAGAAGGAGAGAACCCCACTGTGTCCTCTGACCTCCACATGTGTACCGTAGCATGTGCACACCATGTAAAAAACACTCTAATCAAAAGCGAAATCTCTGCATTCTTTCTGTCTCAGAATTTGGCTGATATATTTAACTTTATGCTTAGTGGACTGTGTCCACTGTAGTATAGTTAACTCAATCACTCTTGATATGTCAACACATAGCTAGTGTATCCAATTATACTGATTAATGTAGGAAGATACTAGAGGAGTTTTATTCCTTTTCACTTCATTATAGTTGCCCTTGGGTATAAATCCTTCAGGAATTTTATAAACCCCAAGGAAAAAAACTGAAAATAATCATGGTATACATCAGTTTGCCATTTTTATAGTTTTTATATATGTTCTGTGGTATTACGTATATTCACATACTTAGACAGCCATTGCTGCTGTAAGTGTTACAGCTCTGAGGGGAGAGGTATCCTGGCAGTCAGGAGCCAAGGAATACCACAAAGTCACACCGCACAACAGACCTCACACAAGAGATTTATTGGAAGAGATGCCGGGGAGTGGCTGCCTCGCCTGGGAGAGAAGCAGGAGAGAACTGAGCAGGAAGCAGGCTTTATAGAGTTGGTGGAGCTTTCCAGGGTAGCCAGGGTGGGATTTTGTGGCCTGATCTTGGAGGGTTTTTTTGTCCTGTAGAGTGGAGCTTGGCCACCTGTGTAGAGGGGCTAGAAATTATGGCTGTTAGAGTAGTCTAGGGAGAGGGCCTGGCCACTCGTGCCTCAACGGACTTAAACAATTATCATCCACCTCCATAAGCAATAACTTAACATTTCACCTTCCCTCTGGCTATTGGCATCCATCATTCTATTTTCTGTTTTTGGATATACTAGGTACTTCCTATGAATGGATTTATACAGTATTTGTCTTTGTATACTTTATGCTATATGTTATACTGTGTGTCAACGTTTCCTTTCCTTTTTTTGTGAATGGGGTAGGGTGCTAGAATTTAAACCCAGGGTTTCACATGCTAGGAAAGTGCTCTACCACTCCAATCTCAGTCTCTTTCCTTTTAAAGCTTGAATAATACGCCATTGTATATTTGTGCTACATTTTTTATATCTGTTTATTGGGTGGTTTGGGCTGATTCATTTAGGTTGTTTCCGCTTTCTTTGTTTTGTGTGAGACATGGTCTTGCTGTGTAGGTCTGGCTGGTGTGGTATTTGATATGTGACTTTGAGATGGTTTCAGAGGCATTGCCATACTCCTGCTTTAGTCCCCCAAGTGCCGGAGTTACAGACTTGTACCACTCCGTCTGTCTGTGAATAATTTTTTAACATTTTAAAAAAATGTCATCTGTTTGCCTAGTGTGGGTGACAGCATGCTAATGGAGGTCAGAAGACAGCGTACGGAAAAGTTGGTTCTCCCCTGTCATGTGGGCCAGGAGGAAACTCAGGTGGCAGGCTTATTTGCAAGCACTTTTTTTTTGTTTTCGGTTTTTCGAGACAGGGTTTCTCTGTGTAGCTTTGCGCCTTTCCTGGAACTCACTTGGTAGCCCAGGCTGGCCTCGAACTCACAGAGATCCGCCTGGCTCTGCCTCCCGAGTGCTGGGATTAAAGGCGTGCGCCAGCAAGCACTTTTACATGCTGAGCCAACTGTCTCATTGGCCCTGGCTGTGAGTAATTTTTAGTTGTTTTCACAGGGAGTGTCTGAGTTTCATTTTTGTTGCTGTGATGAAGCACTCTGACCAAAAAGGGAGGAAAGGGTTTGTTTGTCTTTACAGTTCCAGGTTACAGTTTATCATTGAGGGGAAGTCAAGGCAGGAAGTGAAGCAGCTAGTCACGTGACACCCACAGTCAAGGCGGAGAGAGAATGGACACATCATTTCTCTGTGTAGCTCTGACTTTCCTGGAACTCCCTTTGTAGATCAGGCTGGACTTGAACTCACAGAGATCCTCCTGGCTCTGCCTCCTGAGTGCTGGGACTAAAGCTGTGCACCACCACCGCCCGGCTGCACATCATTTCTTGTTGGCTTGCTTCTGCTCAGCTGGCTAGCTTCACTTCACTCATCTACAGTTCAGGGCCTTGGCCATGGATGATGATGCCACGCCCAGGGTGGGTCCTCCCACTTCCATTAACAATCAAGGCAATCCTCACAGACATGCCCACAGACCAGCCTGATCTAGACAATTCCTCAATTAAGACTCTCATCCCAGGTGAGCTTAGGTTGGGTCAGTATGACAACTTACACTATGGGGAGAGATGGCTCAGTGGTAAGAGCATATGTTGCTCTTCTAGAGGACCTGAGTTGGTTCCCATGTCTGAGTCACCTGAAACTCAAGTTCTCTGAGGTATCCAGTGCCCTCTTCTCAGGCACCTGTACTCATGTGCATCCCTGCCTCAATTTTTTTTTTTTTTTTTTTTTTTTTAAAGACAGCAGACAGGCCCGATGTTACTATTTTTTTTTTAAAGATTTATTTATTTATTATGTATACAGAAGAGGGTGCCAGATCCCATTACAGATGGTTGTGAGCCACCATGTGGTTGCTGGGAATTGAACTCAGGACCCCTGGAAGAGCAGTCAGTGCTCTTAACCTCTGAGCCATCTCTCCAGCCCCTAAATATTTTTTTTTAAAATCTTAAAAAAGAACCAAAAAACTATGGGACTGGAGAGATGTATTAGCAGTTAAGAGCATGTATTGTTCTTTCAGTTTGGTTTCAGACGATCCAAGTTTGTTTGGTTTCCAGCATCTGTGTTGGGCAACTCACAACTGCCTGTAATTGCAGACCTAGGGGTTCCAACACCCTTTACTGAATTCCACAGCCATCTGCACTCTTGTGCACATACTCATACACAAGCACACATTCACATAAACAAACAAACAAAAAAATGTTTAAAGAAACCCCAAACAAGCCAGGCGGTGGTGGCGCACGCTTTTAATCCCAGCACTCGGGAGGCAGAGGCAGAGCCAGGCAGATCTCTGTGAGTTTGAGGCCAGCCTGAGCTGCAGAGTGAATTCCAGGACAGGCACCAAAGCTACACAGAGAAACCCTGTCTTGGAAAAACAAACAAACAAACAAACAAACAAACAAACAAACAAACCCCAACCAACTCACCACTCCAAAGAGTTTGTAAAAGGTATGCTTTAAAGTTTTATAGCCTTAGTAAAATGATGGTTTGGGGGTATCAATTTTATCAGCATAATTATTTGTATCACTTCTTATGGGTTTAGTAAGTATTGTAGGCTGAAAGAGAAAAAAGGGTAAGTGTAGTTGTAAACTTATAAATAGGCTTCTAATGTAAAATACGTTCTATCTTAGCGGTAACTTTTAACTGCAGAAGAGGTAGTTCATGTTTGAGAGGCTTTTGAGGGGCAGGGAATGCAGTATGCTTGCTTAGCATGTGGGAAGCTCTGACTTCCACCCCCAGCAATGGTGGAAAGAATGGGGGGAAAGGCTTTTGGATGCCTCCCGCACCCCCAGGCATTTAACTGAGTTGCTCTGAATATTTCTGTGGTTTTCTTGTATTTGAAGATGTGGGTTCAGTGCTACGGGTCCAGTTTGAAGGATAATACTAAACTCTCAGAGAAGTTTTCTGTGCCCTGGTCTCCAGTACAAGTTATAAATCATGTGCACTGAGCAAAAGCCAGGAAACCAGATGAACTGCAGAAGAGGTACTAGTTCCTTTTACTTCCTAGGCTGCATGGCTGAGAGACTGAAGGGAGAGATCCTCAACAGGGAGAAAATGGTGGATCTCTTGGCTGGTCCAGATGCCTATCGAGACCTTCCCCGGCTGCTGGCTGTTGTGGAGTCAGGCCAGCAGGCAGCAAATGTGCTTCTCTCTCTGGATGAGACCTATGCGGATATCATGCCAGTCCAGACGAGCCCCAGTGCCACTTCTGCCTTTGTGTGAGTCATTATGTGAGACTTGGGGATGAGCTTCTCCCTTCTCTCTTGCTGTTGAAATAGCATGTTTAATCTTATTATGTTGAACATAAGGAAAAGGAATGCATTCGAACAGGAATGGTACAACATACAGAAACCAGCATGTGATATAGTAAGACTCCCTCACACCCATCATCCCTGCTCTCTCAGGCCATTTCTCAGAGGTTTGCATGTCAATCATTATTTAAGCCTTCTAGAACTGTCCCTTGAATATGCAGTCATATACTCATATGGATATGTTCCATACCCTCCTTTTAAAATATAAATATTATTGTTCTATGTTTATTTTCCCTTAAGGAAATACCTTGGGCTTTCTTGATAGAAAAACTTTTTTTTTTTTAGCAGGAGGCAGGAACATTACCTGCTGTGAGTTCAAGGACAGCCTGGGCTCCACAGCACATACTAGGCAATTAATTCAGAGCTCCATTGAGAGACTGTCAGAAAACCAAAGCTGGAGTCAGATGCATATCTATAAACATAACACGTGGGAGATGGAGGCAGGAGCATCAGGAGTTCAAGATCCTCATCCAGGTTTTTTGCTACATACAAGTTTAAGTCTAGCCTGACCCACAGAAGACCCTGTCTCAAAGAAAAAGATTGTATGAGAAATGCAAACTATATTTTAAATTCAGGGTCTCTTTTATATCATAGATAGACATAGTTTGCTTTCAATCTCTACATAAAAGTTCCAACTAATATACCTATAAAAACAGTAGGAACTCCGCAGTGCTGAGTCTGACCTCTTCCCTTACCACTGTGCTTCCTCACCAACATGTCTCCCAGTTATAGTCTGCTTCATATTCCGTGATTGTGTATGGACAGATCTCACATTAGTTCAGTGTGAGCTTAGAGGCAGGAGGATCCAGAGCCAAAGAAAAATCCCAAGAGAGCTATAGAGCTGGAGACATGCTAGGACAACACTGCTCCTCTGTTAGCGGTGTTCTGGTACTTTCTTCCCCAGGTCAATCATGCGGGGCTGTGACAACATGTGTAGTTACTGCATCGTTCCTTTCACCCGTGGCCGGGAGAGGAGTCGGCCTGTTGCCTCCATTCTGGAGGAAGTGAGGAAGCTTTCTGAGCAGGTAAGGCTATCTGAGTTTTCTTTAAATGAGCATTGTAGCTGGAGAGTTTTCTCTCCAGGTCCCGCCAAGCCCCAGCAGTCCGACAGCCCACTTATAAAATAAACACACAGATGCTTATATTATTTAAACTGTTTGGCCTAATAGCTCAGGCTTCTAGCTATCTAGTTCTTACATCTTAAATTAATACATTTCTATAAATCTATACCTTGCCATGTGGCTCGTGGCTTACTGGCATCTTCACATGCTGCTTGTCATGGCGGCGGCTGGCAGTGTCTCCCTCTGCCTTCCGGTTCTCTCAATTCTCCTCTCTGTTAGTCCCGCCTATACTTCCTGCCTGGCTACTGGCCAATCAGTGTTTTATTTATTGACCAATCAGAGCAACACATTTGATATACAGACCATCCCACAGCAGAGCATGTTCTGGACAGGCTGAGGGCAGCCTTTCTAATTTTATAGACTGTGGTATCTCTCTTGCCTCTTTCCTATCCACAGATAGTTTCACCACTGGCAGCTTGTAAAATCTTTATTTTCACCTGCCGAAATACTAAAATTGTCCCCTCTTCTCCATTTTTAACTCTCTTACAGTACAAAACTCCTTTAGGATAGATATACTCTGTTTAAGAGATTGAAATGGTAACAAAAACCTGCCTTTACTTCCTGAGTGTTGGGATTACAGGCATGCATACTCTGTACTTAAGGTTTTATTCTGTTGTTCAGTCTTTAGATAAGATACTCCAGTGTGGCTGGGCGATGGTGGCGCACACCTTTGATTCCAGCACTTGGGAGGCAGAGGCAGGTGGATCTCTGTGAGTTCAAGGTCAGCCTATTCTACAGAGTGAGTTCCAGGACAGACTCCAAAGCTACACAGAGAAATCCTGTCTCGAGAAAAAAAAACAAAACAAAACAAAAAAGACACTCCATAGTGAAATTATTGGATTAAAGACAGGTTTTTGCATGGCTCTTGGTAGATTGAGCTAATTTTTAATTAGTGGTTTGATATGATACTATTCAAGAAGTTTTAAACTTGTTTTCAACATGTTTTTCCTATTTTTAGGGGCTAAAAGAAGTGACTCTTCTTGGTCAGAATGTTAATAGTTTTCGGGACAATTCAGAGGTCCAGTTCAATAATGCAGTGTCTACCAACCTCAGCCGTGGCTTTACTACCAACTATAAAACCAAACAAGGGGGGCTTCGTTTTTCTCATCTTCTGGATCAGGTTTCAAGAATAGACCCTGAAATGAGGATCCGTTTTACCTCTCCCCACCCCAAGGATTTTCCTGATGAGGTGAGTGTTGATGATATTTAGTGTTATGACAAACTTTTATTAGCATATCATTTTCTGGATGAAGTAGTATACAGCAGAGACCTTGAATCCTGCTTTGGGGATTCTGTGTTACATTGCAATATCTCCTTGCAGAACTACTGTGGCCTGCCGGGTGGTGGTGGCACATGCCTTTAATCCCAGCACTCGGAGGCAGAGGCAGGTGGATCTCTTTGAGTTCGAGGCCAGCCTCATCTACAGAGTGAGTTCCAGGACAGCCGAAGCTGTTATACATAGAAACCCTGTTTCGAAAAATTGGGGAAAAAAAAAAGAACTACTGGCCTTTTGGCAAGACTTAAAGTCCCCTAAGGTCAGGAAGGCGATAAGATGGTTTTGCAATGGGAACTTGGGACCACTTGTGTAGTGAGAAGTTTATGAACGTGGGCATCTGCATGATGGTGATGGTAGTGGTGGGGATACAGTGAGACCAGCAGGGGAGGCTATGTGATGTCTTGGGAAAGCACCTGACTGTAGCCGGAGACACACTTGGGCTCAAATCCAGCTCTTGCCCAGTGTGTGATGTATGTTTATAATCTTAGCTTTGGGAGGTTAACATAGGTGGGTTATGAGTTCCAGGCCAGCCTTAGCTCCATAGTGAGTGTCAGGCCAGTCTGGGCAACTTAGCAAGATGGCTTTTTTTTTTTTTTTGAGATGGTTTCTCTGTGAAACAGTTCTGGCTGTCCTGGAACTCACTCTGTAGACCAGGTTGGCCTCGAACTCACAGAGATCTGCCTGCCTCTGCATCCCGAGTGCTGAGATTAAAGGCGTGTGCCACCACCACCCAGCGACTATGTTTTAAGAAACAAAAAAATAAAACTAAATGTCAAAGAGGGAAAAAAAATTTATCCAAATCCCAGATGTTGTACTCTTTTGCTAGTAGATATATAAAGATACTTTTTAGTTTGCTGTCTTATCTGGGAAAAGAGTAGTAATAACCTAGTGCTGTGGGTGTTGAGAATGAATACATGTTTCAAACTTGGCCCAGTGCCACACATTGAGTAAATAGCATACATTTTTGCTCTAAATCCATTCATCTACTTTTTCTACCTAGATTGGATTGTCTTCTTACTGAATAATAAAAAGTTCTTTGTTTGTTGTCAAGACAGGGTTTCTCTGTGTAGCCCTGGCTGTCCTAGAACTCACTCTGTAGACCAGGCTGGCCTCGAACTCAGAGATCTGCCTGCCTCTGCCTCCCAAGTGCTAGGATTAAAGGCGTGTGCTATCACTGCCTGGCTCTTTCTATTTTTTGAGACCGGTCTCAGTCCATGTTGGTCTATGTAGTTGAGGCTGGCCTTGAACTCCTGATTCTTCCCCTCCCCTAAGTGCTGAGATTACAGATGTGCACCATCATGCCTAGTTTTCTGCAGTGCTGAGGACTGAACCCAGAGCCTCCTGCATGCCAGGCAGTCAGTGTACTATCTGAGCTTTATCCTCAGTTCCCAATCACCCTTTTAATAATTTGAAAATCAGCCTCTGAAGAGAAACAGTGAGAGGAGTACAGCACTGAGTACTGTGTTACACGCCTTTAATTCCAGCACTCAGGAGGCAGTCAGGCAGATTGCTGAGTTAGAGACAGTCAGCCCTACATAGTGAAATCTTTTCTCAGACAAAACCAAACCAAACCAAAGGCAAAACAATAGCAACCCTTTCCGGAATGTAGGAAGTATCCTTTTTTACAGGATTCTTTGGTGAGACTTAACCCACAATGTGTTCTGTTTAATCAGGTTCTACAGTTGATTCATGAGAGACACAACATCTGTAAGCAGATCCACCTGCCAGCCCAGAGTGGAAGCAACCGTGTGCTGGATGCCATGCGGAGAGGGTCAGACTTACTGGGGAGAGGACATCCTTTACCTTTCCAGTTTTTCTGAATCACTAAACACTGATTTGTTGCTAAGGACCTAGTTTAGTATACAACACACAGTAACAAATTAGTAAGTGATTCTTGTTTGAATGTATCTATGCACAGGTGAACTTGATTCTGTGCATCCCCTAAGCAGAGTAAGCAGTGAGTCTCTCATTTGCTTAACATTTTTTAAATTAAGTGCTTGCTGGGTGCTGTTGTGGTCACATTGCGAGACCCCCTAGCAAGACCACCACAGAGCCGATGTCTTATGCAAAACACACAAGAGTTTATTGATAACAAGCAAGCCCCGGCTTGGTTCGCGTCCAGCACACTCACTAGCCAGGTGGAGGAGGACGGCCCTGAGCTTTCAGGGTGAGGGGTTTTTAAAGGGAAAAACTGCAAGCAGCGTGGTACAAGCCTTTGCATCATATGATTGGGTGAGGGTGTGTAACCTCTGAATTTACTGGTTGGGGGTTACAGTTATCATTTGTGGGCAGGCCTGGACAAGTCCCAGACTTTGTCCTTGAGCTGCTGTAGAGGCTGGCTGGCCTAGCACGTACTGTGGGGGCTGACTCAGTGGCCCAGACTCTGTCCTTGAGCTGCCATGGAAGCTGGCTGGCCTTGCACCTTCACATTGACCCATGCACGTAGGTCTAAGTTGGTGAGGGGTCCCAGACAGTAAACAACTGGCTGAACCTTGAGCAGTCAGAGCATGTGCAGAAAGGGAGCTACTGCAAGGACTATGTCTTTTGTTTATGGTCCTCCCAGAAACTGCTTACTCAAGTCTCAAGAAACTGAAATTAAGGCCTGATCTCTGAGAGAAGTCTGAGCAGACTGTTATGGCATCTGCTTGGTCCTTTCAGTGCCATATTTGAAGTTTTAGTCTTTTAACTTGCAGGAATAATAAAGTTTTGGGTCTTAGAATATAAATGCAGATTATGACTCACTTTGGAAATAAATCTGCAGAGGCGAGACTGGGGGCTAATAGGACCTAAGGCAAAGTTCATAGAAATAGAACTTTGCCTTGTTTTCCACAGAGGCAAAGATTTAGGGATCCTCTTTTTTTTTTTTAAATTTTTTTTTATGTGTATGGGTGTTTTGCCTGCATGTATGTCTGTATCTTGTGCATGCAGTGCTCACGGAGGCCAGAAGAAGGCAGCAGATCCCCTGAAACTGGAGTGGCAGATGATTGTGAGGTGCCATGTGGGTGCTGGGAACTGAACTTGGGTCCTCTGCAATAGCAGCCAGTGCTCTTAACCATTGAGCCATCTCTCCAGCCCCGAGAGGTCCTTTTAAGTGTTTAATTTCTTCTTGATTTGTTAAATGAAAGGTCCTTAGGAACTGGAGCATGTGTGTATATGGAAATCAGAGGACAGTTGTCAGGAGTTGGTGTTTTCTTCTACCATGTAGGTTCCAGGGCTTGAACTGAAGTCATCAGGTTTGGTAGCAAGTATTCACTTGCTGGAACATCTCACTGGCCCAAAGGGGTGCTTCCCTGTACTCCTCTGTGGAGATTTGTGGCTGTGAAATCTCAAATCGAAAAATGAACACATGTGGGAATTCATTATCTCTCGGTAGCGTTCATTGAAATAAGATTGAGTCAGGTATGGTGGTGTACCCCTAAGAGCCCAGCACTTGGGAGGTAGAGCCAAGTGGAACAGAAGTTAAGGGTAACTTTAGCTACATGAGACCCTGCCCCGCCCCCACCAAAAAAATGAGTATTTTATCTAGGTCTTTTCTTCTTGTTCTTTACTGCAGGTACTCAAGGGAAGCTTATGTGGCGTTGGTTCATCATATCAGAGAATGTATCCCAGGTACTTTTAAGAAACGTTGAGCACCTTACCACAGTCCACATTCATCTTGCTCAATTACTAGCCTCTTTGGCAAATTCCTTATGGTGTCATTTCATAGTTTTTGCTACTTTTATGTTCATTTTCTGCTTCGCTATTTTCCTCTCTCTGTTCCACTTTCTTTTTTATCTCTCTGACTGTGTGTGTATTGCAAGAGATGGAATCCAAGCCTCATGTCTTATGGGCGTATGCTCTGCCGCTGAACTGCATCTCTAGCACTTGAATTTTGACACAGTCTCTTGTTATGTTGCTCAGGGTGGCCTTGAACTTGATCTTCCATCTTCATCGCTATTGCTGGGATTATAAACATGCACTACCACGTATTC
This sequence comes from Peromyscus eremicus, assembly GCF_949786415.1. Taxonomy (NCBI): domain Eukaryota; kingdom Metazoa; phylum Chordata; class Mammalia; order Rodentia; family Cricetidae; genus Peromyscus; species Peromyscus eremicus. The sequence continues at coordinate 127,534,012 of NC_081419.1, read as the reverse complement.
CACTATAATTAGGCAGATTTTAGATATCCCATTATATCCCTTTCCTTTCCCCTTCCTCCTAAAAAAATTACTGTTTTTGTTTTGTTTTGCTTAGATTTGATTGATAATGTTGTCTTAAATTTCTCTCAAATTTTATTTTATTTTTTTCTTTTTGAGCCTAGAGCTTACTAGACTAAGCTGATCTCGAACTCACAGAGATCCACCTGCCTCTGTTTCCTGAGTGCTGAGATTAAAGGTGTGTGCCACTATGCTTCTTGTATTATGCACACATACTTGTGTTTTGATGGGGTAGGATGATGTGGCAGCTGGGTGTACTGGCTTTGTATTGAGTCCCGTGTTATTGGCTGTGTGACAACAAAGATTTGTCATTTATAAAATAGAGTAAATGGAGCTCGTGTCACCTGATTTTTGAGGGCAATTGAATAGCTAGTGACATACAGCACTTTCTAAGTATTCAGTATCCAATAGTTTTTGCTACTGCATTGTAAATGACATAATGCTAAATTAAATTCAATGTTTGATCATATATACATATGCACAGTTATGAATTAATTAAAATACATAGATACGGTCTAGCTTTGAGGTAGAGTGTTCAGGGCCCTAGGTTCTGTCCCTTAGCACAGTAGACAAACAATCTCCTATCTCTGAACAGTAGCAGCAAAATAAGATACAGAGATGTATGTTTGTGTGAAGCACCGAAAGATTGACTAGTGAAAGCAGGACCTGGGAGCTGGAATGTTGGTGGTAGAGTGCTTGTCTAGCACATATAGGCTCTGGGTTCAGTCTTTAGCACTGTCTCCTGCCCCTCCCCTGCAAAAGCACGGCCGATTTGAAACTGCACTTCTGCAGTATTTCTGAATCCAGCATTTGAAGCCAAGATTTGTTTTCTAGTACTTGAGGAAATGTAGAGTGAGAAGCCAGTTTCGGCAGGATGTGGAAAAGCAAGCCTCTTTCCCCTTGTTCTGTAATGACTTCTGAGTAGTCTGGAAATGTGTCCCATTTGCTTTCCTCCCTTCTGTAATCTATAAATGCCCACATTCCTTCTGAGGTAGGCAGTAGCAGTACTCTAAGCACTGGTCCTCCGTCCTTTGCTGTCTGTTGACAGGTGTGAGCCTCAGCAGTGACTTTATCACTGGCTTCTGTGGAGAGACAGAGGATGATCACCTGCAGACAGTGTCTTTACTTCAAGAAGTTCAGTATAATACTGGTTTTCTCTTCGCATACAGCATGAGGCAGGTGAGTCCCAGATGGGAGACAATTAGCATCGCTCTCTTACCAGCTCGGGACTGACTGGAGGTAGTTGGGTAGAAAAGAGTTTGACTTTGTGAAATGTTGCAAATGTTGTGAAATTCCTAAAGTCTTATAAAAAAAAAAAACCTGGAGCCAGATATTGGGGTAAATACTGAGAGATCAGAGAGACAAAGGAACAAACCACTAGAGAAACTTCTCACCACTACTGAATCCTCAGGCCGAATGGAAGTCGAGGTCCTATCTCCACGAATCCTCTGACTGAAAGCCTCTGAGTCCTCAGCTGAAAGGGCTTCTAGTTCCTGTCTCCTCAGGCCTTATATGCCTTTCTCCGCCCAGCCATTTCACTTCCTTTTCAGTGCTGGGATTAATGGCGTGTGTGCTTCCCAAATACTGGTAGCAAAGGCTTGAGATCTCAAGTGCTGGGATTAAAGGCCTATGACTCCCAAGTACTGGGATTAAAGGTGTGTGTCATCAATGCCTGGCTCTGTTTTTCTCCCAGACTGAATCAATCTCATGTAGTCCAGGGTGGCTCTAAACTCAGAGATTCAGATGAATCTCTGCCTCCTGAGTGCTAGGATTAAAGGTGTGTGCCACCATCGCCTGGCTTCTATGCTTAATCTAGTGGCTGGCTCTGTTCTCTGATCCTTAGACAACCTTTATTTGATACATAATATATCACCACAGTGAAATCCCAAGATCTTTGTGGGTTTTTTTTTGTTGTTGTTTGTTTGTTTGTTTTTTGTTTTGAGACAGGGTCTGAGCGCTTACTTCTGCTCCTGATTGTTGGGATTGAAGGTGTGTGTCACCACAGCCATCTAAGTCACAGAATCTTACTGTCAATTGTTTTCTTTTCTGTAGTTAATTTTATATGTTATGTCAAATTTTAGCCATTGTTTTGAGATAAAGTCTTAATATAAAGCTCCGGCTAACCTCAAGCCTGTTTTCCTTCTACTTCACTTAGCTGCCTGATCATTACCGTTATAGATGTTAGCCACCACAATCAGCAAACTTCAGCAATTTGATACGAAAAATACTACCATGCTAGTGTTCCTATTTATGAATATTTTACAGTAGCTGAGTTTGGTGATATATGCCTGTAATTCTAGCACTTAGGAGGCTGAGGCAGGGGAATTTCAAGTTTGAAGCCAGCCTGGGCTACAGACTGAGACGGTCTCAAAAACAAAAACAAACAAACAAATAAGTAAATCAAGACAAAACTAAAGCTCAGTGCTCAGTGTTCTGTAGTCAGTATAAATGGCCTTTCAACACACAGTGGAAATATGGCCCTCAAATTGTGCCTTTGTCATGTAGTAATAGTGACCTTGTCTAAAGTCCTTGGTTGCTGTGTGAAGTGAGAACGACACCAGCTCAGGGCTGTTTTGAGGCCTGTTAAGATGGTGTATATAACTTAGAGTGGTGCTTCCTACACATAAGTGTGCTATCAGGATAGTTATCATTGCTAACAGCAGGCCAGCATCAAGCAGGATCTATACCCATTCCCCGTTCAGTTTTCCTCTGTGGGTATGGTAGTTCTTTCAGGGCAGATTGGTTCAAATGTCTTTAGATTTCCTTTTATTCCTTGGCTTTTTTCCTAGCTCAGTGGTTCTTCACCTGATTTAAGCATGAGCATAAAGACATGTAAGTGTATACCTAGGATAGTTTTTAGATACTTTTTGAGGATGATTATTGTTTCTAACTAGGTAATATGGCCTAGTGCTTATGGTATAAAGTGTGAAGGTTAAAACACTTCTTCCTAGCTGGGCAGTGGTGGTGCATGCCTTTACTCCCAGCACTTGGAAAGCAGAAGCAGGTGGATCTTGGTGAGTTCGAGGCCAGCCTGGGCTACAGAGTGAGTTCCAGTAAAGGCTCCAAAGCTACACAGAGAAACTCTGTCTCAAAAAAACAAAACAAAAAAATGAAACACTTCTTCCTTTTGTTGCTCCCAGGTTTAGTTCCCTTCTTGAAGGCGACTACTCTTAGTGATTTCTTCTATCACTTTCTGGATATATTTCATGTGTTTATAAACATGAACACTTTCTACATCAAAGACATGCATGCTGATTGGATTTTGCTAATTTCAGTTTGCAGAATATTTTAGAACAATTACATTAGTATTTGTGGAGCTATCTTATTAACAGTTGCTTAATATTTCATTTTGTTGATAAACCATAATTTACTGGGTACTAGTTGGTGAGTATTTCAGCTGCTTTACATCTGTGTCTCTATAAACAGTGTGGGGAATAGCTTAGTGCATGGATTATTTAGTTTGTACCCAAATATAAACTTAGGACAAATATGAAGACTAATTTGAGTCTTATTTTCTTTTAAAAATGTATTTATTTATAAACTCATTTATTTTGTGTGTACATGTTGGTAGGGGCGTGCATGTGCTGCAGTGTGTGTGTAGGTTAGAGGACCACTTGCTGGAGTTGGGTCTTTCCTTCCACTGTGTGGGTTCTAGGATTGAATTCAGGTCATCAGGCTTGGTGGCAGTCACCTTTGCCACTGACCTATCCTGCCAGCCGTGAGTGTGGTTTGCATTTGCTAAATTTAGAATGTCTCTACAAAGATTCTACTTCAGTTACCATTTTCTCATGGAATGTTCCTAGAACTAGAGAAATAAGTCTGGCTCAGGTGTGGGTTTTGGACTACGTTACATATGTAACTTGTGAGTAGAATGAATATATTCCCTCCTTGTGCCCTGAGGATTCTACAACTTGTTAGTGACTCTGTTCTGTTTTGTTTGTTAATAGAAGACACGAGCATATCATAGGCTGAAGGATGATGTTCCAGAAGAAGTAAAATTAAGACGTCTGGAGGAACTTATTACTGTCTTCAGAGAAGAGGCTTCAAAAGCCAATCAGATCTCAGTGGGTTGTACCCAGCTGGTGCTGGTTGAGGGGGTAAGGTCATATGCATCTTTTTCTTAGAGTTTTAGTTTTTGCCTTTTAAAATAACACTATGTGTTTTCTTTATCTAGGTCTTACATGACTTTTTTTTTTGAGATCTAGTCTCATGTAGGTTGACCTTGAACTTGCTATGTCGCGAAGGGTGACTTTGAATTCTGAGCCTCCTGCCTGTATCTTCCTAAGCACTAGGATTATAGGAATGCACCATCGTGCCCAGGTTATGTGGTGTTGTATCAAACCCAGGGCCCCCTGCATGCTAGACAAACACTATACAATCCCCAGCCCAAAATGTTTACTTTTATCTTGCATATTATGACCTTGCTGAATTTGATGGTTTATTTTCTTGTTAGTGTTTTGAATTTTCTTTTCTTTTTTCTTTGGTTTTTTGAGACAGGGTTTCTCTAAGTAATCCTGGCTGTCCTAGAACTTACTCTGTAGACCAGGCTGGCCTTGAACTTGGAGATCTGCTGCCTCTGCCTTGCAAGTGCTAGGATTAAAGTCATGTGCCACGATTACCCTGCTGTTGTTTTGAATTTTCTTATGTATATAACCATTCCATATTTTTTTCTTTCTTCCTAATGTACCAAGTATTTTATATTTAGAGAACTTCCTGTGGATATTCTAGTGATAGATTTTCTTAAATTTTTAATTTTGGGTTGTCTTCATTTCTGCTTCTTTCTCAAAGGATATTCTTTGAGGATTTATTGTGTGTGTGTGTGTGTGTGTGTGTGTGTGTGTGTGTGTGAGCATTTGTATATATTTGAGTTCTCAAGGAGGTCAGAAGAGGGTGTCAGATCTTTTGGAGCTGGAGTTACAGATGTATGTGAGTCTCTCTTGAGTGTGCCCTAGGGTCTGGACTGTGGTCCTTATGGTAGAGCAGCGATTGCTCCAACCTGCTAAGCTATCTCTCCAGCCCCCATGGGATAGTTTTGCTGGAACTTGTATGCTGAGTTGGTAATGCTTTCCTTTCAGGTCTTGAAAAATGTGCCATTTCCTGTTGGCCTTCATGTTTCTGATGAGAAATCATAGATGTTTTTATTGGAAATTTTATCTTCTTAGGAAATACATCTCTTTCTGTTGCCATCAAGGTTTATTGACCTTTCTATTTTTCTTTCCCTTTTTCTTTTCCCTTTCTCTCTCCCTTCCTTCCCCACTTCCCTTTCATCTCCTCTTCATTCTTCTTTCCATCTGTTCCCTTCCTGACTCCTTCCCTTTCCTTTTTTTTGGATTAAATAATAGAAATTATTTCTTCTAATTTTGTGGCTAGAAGTCAGAGGTGAGCCCAGTCCAGTTCTCGTGAGAGTCTACTTCCTGCTCAGGTAACACCTTGAGCTGCTTAGGACAGCTCTGGTGGCTGGAGCTGCAAAGAGGCAGCCCAACCCTGGAAGGGAAGTTTTTCTGACTTCTTAGGAAAGTCAGGTCTGGAACTGCTTCAGCAGGGAAGGGTATCCTGACTGGAGAGTCAGGCTATGCCTGGTGTGATGGGGGATGATCTCCCTGCAGGATATAGTAATCCTGCTTCTCTCCTAGAGAGCCTCTACAGCTGAGCTTTGTTCAGCCCCCACTTAAGGGGGCTTCCTAGAAGAGCTCTGCTTCTCTGGCCTAAGAAATGGCAAAAATTTAGCAAATCTCCTCAGGCTCAGGAGAAAAGTGTTATTTTTCAGCTTTCTCTTGCTCTGTCCACTGAGGGACGTCTCAGCAAGGTTCTTCTATTCAGCTCCCCCTTGCTCAGTCCACTATGGGACATCTCAGCTAGGTTCTTCTATGTACCAGTGAATGAAGGTCTTCACACCCAAAACTCTTTTGAGAAAGAGATTTATTCAGGAAGGAGGAGTCCAGGAGAATATCTGCCTCTACCAGGGTGGAGAGAACAGCTCACAACTGACCAGGAAGGTTGGTTTATATAGGATGTCCTGGGGGCGGAGTCAACCAGGGATTGCTAGTTTTTTTCTGCCCAGGGATTGGTCAGTTTTGTGGGCTAGGGGCAGAGATGGCCCTGATTTCAGAGCCAAGCTGTTTCTTTCACTGGCCTTTCTTGGCTTTTTGACTCTACCTCTAAGGCCAGGGCACATTTCTTTCACTGACTTTGATTCTAGAGCCAAGAGTGTTTCTTTGGTACTGGTTTCAGAGAGTCAGGGCATGTTTCCTTGGTTCTGGGTTTGGGGATAAAGTGTTCATTTCTCTGTCTCAGGTCCCAAACCCAGGCTGTGTTTCTTTTCCTGGTCCTGGGCCCTAGGGCCAGGATTCTACTGTCCTGCTCTGTGATTGGTTGGTTTCACCAGTCAGTTGGCCAGGGGCAGAGATGACTCTGATTTGAGCCAAACTGTGTTTCTTTCACTGGCCTTATCTGAGTCATCTTTCCCTAGTTCTGGGCTCCAGGGTCAGGGTGGGTTTCTTTAGTCAGCCCCTTTTCCCTACAAGTTGTTTCTGGTATTTTGTCTTATTTTCTGATTTTAGGGCAGAGGATAAATTTGGTTCCTGTCACTGCATCTCGGCAGAAATAGAAAGACTCATGTATATTCCAGAACTTAATACTCTCATTGTGGTTTATCTTTCTTTCCAGTCCCAGGCTCTGGTGGAGTCTCTAGCTTCAAATTGGCATATTCAATAGGAACAAGTAACTCAAGCCAAAACCTCTGGGACAGTCCTAAGTGCTTAGTGTGAGATCAGGAAACATGAACGTTGATTTGTTAAGCACATCACTCACAAGTACCTGGACTTCATGCTTATTGAAAGTTACTGCAGAAGCCAAGACTGTAAAGATTCATTGGTCCATTAAAATAGTCAACAGAACTTTGTTTCTGTTGTGTACCGTGTGTTGTCCTGTTGTTGAAGCAGCCACACACACTGAGACTTTGGATTTCTTGGTTAAGAAATGTTCTGTGATAGATCCTGGAGAGCCTAGACAACAGGTGCAATGCCTGCCTCCTAAAACTTACCACTGACAGATGCATACATTCTTCTCTGTTTTTTTGCAGTTCAGCAAACGTTCTTCCACAGACCTGTGTGGCCGGAATGATGCAAACCTCAAGGTGATCTTTCCTGATGCAGAGGTGGAGGATGTCACTAACTCTGGGCTCAAGGTCAGAGCTCAGCCTGGGGACTATGTGCTGGTGAAGGTAAGGTGTCTTGAGTTTCCTTCTTCTGTCCACCTGACAAAACCTCAGAAGACAACTGATAAACTGGCTGGAGGCCTCATAGTCTCCTTTACATTCCCTGACATTGGACCAAGAAATGCTCTTCTTAAGTAAAGTTGGGAATTTCTAATGTGGGTTAGGCCCTCTGGAAGAGCAGCAAGTTCTCTTAACTACTGAGCCATCTCTCAGACCCTATTTTACTATTTTTAGTTGTGTGTATGTGTATGTCTGTGCATGTGAATGCAGGTACTTGCAGAGGCCAAAAGTTGCAGATTTTCCGGAGCTAGAGTTACAAGTTATTGTGAGCTACCCAGTGTGGATGCTAGGAACTGAATTCAAGTCCTCAGGAAGAACAATATGCACCCCCCTTTTTTTTCCTCTAAATTTATTCATTTATTTTATGTATATGGATGTTTTGCTTGTATGTGTATCTACCCACCATGTGTGTGTCTGGAGCCTGTGGAGGCCAGAAGAGGGCATTGGATTCCTCCTGGGACTGGAGTTACAGACAATGTGAGCTTCCATGTGGGTCCTGGGAATTGAAACCAGGTCCTCTGGAAGAGCAGCCATTGCTCTTGTCTGCTGAGCCATCTCTCCAATCCCCACAGTGTGTGCTCTTAATTGCTGACAGTGCCCAAGATTATTTTTTAAGATAGCAATGTAACTTTAGATTTAGTTGCTATATGCAAGGGGGTGCAGTAAATAAACTGCTGACGTGACTGCTCCATTATTTGGGAAAGTTTTTATTGTGAGTAAGAGAGAGAAAGTATCCAGAGGTATCTGCAAGTGTCCAGAGCAGGGAGAAAGAAAAACAGGCTGGACCTGGCCAGGGCTATCTATCGGTGGGAGATGAGAGAATAGGCAGAAAGGGAATAAATAGTGAAAATATCAAGCGTAGCCAGGGGCAGGGAGCATAAAGAGAGCAGGGACCTGAAATGAGAAGGGCCAGGGTGCTAGTGTGGACTTTGAAATGTATTACTAGTACTTGTGAGTAGATTCTGAGTGAGCCTGGAGGCTGGCATGGGCTTTGGTATGAAACCACAGGTAGCCATATGTCCCTTCTGCCAGAGGTAAGGGAAATGACTCCTTTTGGCAGATGGGAATTGGTTTCCCAAGTTGCCGAGGAAAACAGCCTTTTATCTAACTGCTGGAAATCCTCTTGTAATTCAGTTTGAGCTCATGTCTGGATATTTGGATTGCCTGAGATCTAACAGTTGCCCTCTCATATTGCCTCTTAATTTCTTCCCACTGTAACTATGGGTCACTTGATAAAAAGGAATTAGGTTGGTGATCAGGTTGTAATTTTGTCCCCCCTCTGAAGACAGGGTTTCTTTGTCTATCCCTGGCTGTCCTGGAACTAGCTCTGTAGACTAGGCTGGCCTCGAACTCAGAGATCTGCCTGCCTCTGCCTCTGGAGTCCCGGGATTAAAAGTGTGCACCTTTTAATTTGTCTTTTGGAGACAGGTTTTCTCTGTGTATCCCTAACTGTGCTGGAACTCACTATGTAGATAAGACTGGCCTCTAATTCACAGAGCTCTGCCTGCCTCTGTCCCCACCATTTCCCCTCATTCTAAGAGCTGAGGTAAAGGTAAGTAAGTGCTGCTCTGGCAGATGACTTTTGTTGTTATTTTTGTTTTCGGAGACAGGGTTTTCACCTTGTAGTTCTGGCCTGGAGCCCACTATGTAGACCAAGCTGACCTTGAATTTACAGAGATATGGCTATCAGCTTTCTGAGTGCTGGGATTAAAGGCTGTGCCACCTCGCCTAGCTTCCGTCACATGACTTTAATCACAGCACTGGGGAGGAGATAGAAGGGTCCCTGTGGTTTACTGTCCAGCTGAGCCAGCCTAGTTGGTAAGCCCAGGTCCCAGTGAGACATCCTTTCAAAAACAAGGTGAACAGCTCTTGTGTAATGACACCCAAGATAGATCTCTGGCCTCCACATGTTCATGTACAAAGTGTGCATGTATCCATATTATTTGTGCAGTTGTTCACAATGAACAGATAAGTCAAAGTAAAAAATTTGTCATCAAACCAAAAATAAAAGTTCCCATCTTGTCAAAGTTCCTATGTTATGGTAGTATAATTCTTTTTTGAGACAGGGTCTGTGTATCTATGGCTGGCCTGAAACTCACTATGTAGACTAGGCCTACCTGGAACTCCAGAGAGGTCCATCTTCCTACTGAGCACTGGGAAAAAGATGTGTATCACCAAGCCTGGCTTACCTACAGATTTGAATTACCCGATTTGTTAAAGAGTTAAGTCCTATAAACTAAAAGGAATTTTGGGGTAATTATGTCAACATTCTCTCTTAATTTAATACGGTGCCATATAGACAAATAGAGAACACCTGGAGAGATGGTTATCAGCTAAGAGCACGTCCTCCTCTTCCAGAGGCTCCAAGTTCCTTTCCCAGCACCTACAGGCAGCGGTTCACAAGCTCCTGTTTTAGGCAAGCCAGCTAGAGCTTCATGGAGAGACTTTCTTCTTCCCCCACCAAAAGAAAACAGTATTATTCTTAGTAGAAACAAGGTAGAAAATGTATACCTCAAAAAACACAGAGCTTAACTGCACATAATTGAGAATGGCTTAACTCAAAGCAAAAAGGTAGCCAGATTAATGACTCATACCTGCAATTCTAACTCTTAGAAGCCTGAGGCAGGAGGATAGCTGTTGTGGAGTAGAATATTTGTATAATGATGTAAAAATGTGTTGCATTTGTTTAACCATGTAAAGATGTGTTGCTGTTTCATCCTGCCTGCCTAAAGCACCTGGTTGGCCTAATAAAAATCTGAATGGTCAACAGCTAGACAGAGGAGGGATAGGTGCGGCTGGGGGACAGAGAGAAAAGGGGAGCCAGCTAGCCAGCCAGCTGGGGGCCAGCCAGCCAGGCACAGAAGAAGCAGGAAAGCAGGATGAACAGTATGTAGATGAGGTAAATGAGCCTTGGGGTAGCACATAGATGAAAAGAAATGGGTTAATTTAAGTTAAAAAAAAAAAAAAAACCAAACCCAGCTAGAAACAAGCCTAAGCTAAGGTTGAACATTCATAATTACTAAGTCTCCGTGTCATGATTTGAGGACTGTTGGTTCAAGAAAGCCTGCTATAGATAACCACAAATTCAAGGCTAGCCTGGACATAGTGAGTTCCAAGCCATCCTGGGCTATTTCACAAAGTGAAATACTGGCTCAAATAAAATAAAATAAAATAAGGTATTGTTGTGTTGGCCTGTGTTCATCCTCCCCACACCCCTCCAAGACAGAGTTTCTCTGTGTAGTCCTGGCTATTCTGGAACTATCTGTATAGACCAGGCTGTCCTCAACTCACAAAGATCTGCCTGCCTCTGCCTCCCAAGTGCTGGGATTAAAGGTGTGTGCCACCACTGCCCTGCCTAGTGAATTTTTATAGTGACCTCACTCAGGTAGCTATTTCTGAGATCAAAAAGAATGTTTTTTGGAACCCAGAAATGCCTTTCATGTACTTCCTGGTTGTAGTACATTGTAGGCCTGTGCCATACCCTGTCCCATTTCATACTATAGTTTGGTTTTGTCTGGTTTTGATTTCTGGCAAACTGAGTTCTGTAGTATGTAGTTTGAATTTCTGCCTCTTTTTCCTCAACTTATATTCTGTGGTTCTTTTGTGAGTTGTGTTTTTCCATCACAACAGTTTGTTATGTGTTTTATTGCTAGTGGGCCGTATTGGTTGTTTCCAGTTTGGAGCTAGTACATGTGACATTGCTATGAGTATTCCTGTGCATGTGCTGTAAGGCACGTGAGTGTTATGTCTGTTGGGTATATGGCTGGGTATGGCTAGTCACAGGGTGACTGTAATAGGAATAGCCCCGGTGCCCTGCACTCCTGCCAGCGGTGCTAGAGAATTGTAGAAATTTCACCTTCTCTGTTTCTGTTCTTGTTCTCTAGTGTCTGCCCCATGACAGCTGGTATGATCTTTCTGATTCAAATCATTTACTCTGCAGCTTGGGCCTGCAGCTTTTCATCGGAGCCAGAGTGTAATTCAGGCCTATGTGATCTGTCCTGGCTACTTCCCAACTTGATGTCCTCTCGTTCTCCTCCTCCAGTCTCATGACCTTCCTTTTGTCTCTTAGATTCTGTTCTGTTCTCAGGAACTTCTACATGCTGTTTTGGCTTGGGAGGTTCTTGATCTTTGCCTGGTTTCTTTCTTTGAATTTTGAGGTTCTCTCTCCATTATCACCTCAGAGATGCCTTATCTGAACATCATTGTTTAGAAGCAACTTTTCCTGCCTAATTCCCATGCCTGTTAACTTCCTGTTCCTGTAATCTTCAGAGTACTTTTTAGTGCCTGAAATCATTTTTGTTTATGTATATGCTCATTACCTGTCTTTCTCTGAAACTGTTGTGGGTAAGGAAGTACCTATTTTGTTTATATTTGTATTTCTTGCACTAAAGGTAATTTCTAACATGTAGTAAGAACTTTGTAAATATTTACTAATGGATCAATTTGTTCTGATGAGAATTATGATTAATGGTAACTTTGGGGTTCTAGCCATTCAGTCCTCAGTCTCACTAGGCTTTGATTAAAAAATATCATAAGGATTGGCCAGGTGGTAGTGGCACACACCTTTAATCCCAGCACTTGGAAGACAGGCAGGTAGATCGCTGAGTTTGAGGCCAGCCTGTTCTACAGAGTGAGTTCCAGGACAGCCAGAGCTACACAGAGAAACCCTGCCTTGAAAAACAAAACAAAGAAAAAGTCATAAGGATGGCTTTAACTAGCCCAGCTTTCACTCTAACTCATTCCAGAGGTTAGAGGGTGGGGTCTGTGGTGGGCAGCTCACAAGTGAGTCTTACAGTTGGAGCTGAGAAGGAGCATTCTCCTCAGAGAAAGGTGAGATGCTATTTGGGATGGATCTGGACTTGTGTTTGACCTTGTTTTTGTTTTGTTTTTAAAGGTAGGGTTCTTACATAGCCTTGGCTGGCCTGGAACTCACTATGTAGGCCAAGCTGGCTTTTAACTCACAGAGACCTGCCTGCCTCTGCCTCCTGAGCACTGAAATCAAAGGTGTGCAACCAACCACTGCTGGCTACCTGTTTGTGTTCTAATTGAGAGACACAAAGGGAGTGGATCCAGTTAGGAGGGGAGGTGGGGAAGAACTGGGAGAAGTGGAGGGAGGGGAAACTAATCAGGATATATTATATGAGGAAAAAAAATATTTTCAATAAAGAGGAAAAAATAAAAAATAAACATAAACATAAATTTATTATTTCAGATGGACACTGTAGATCTCTCCATAAAAGGGAAAGCCAGGATTTTGTGCCATAAGTAGAAAGTAATCTTAGAAATAAGCACAAGCTGGATGGTGGTGGCACACGCCTTTAATCCCAGCACTCAGGAGGCAGAGCCAGGCAGATCTCTATGAGTTCTAGGCCAACCTGGGCTACAGAGTGAGTTCCAGGAAAGGTGCAAAGCTACACAGAGAAACCCTGTCTCTAAAAACAAAACAAAACAACAACAACAACAAAAAGAAAAATAAGCACAATGGGGCTGGAGAGATGGCTCAGCATTTAAAGAGTACTGACTGCTCTTCCAGAGGACCTGGGTTCAATTCCCAGCAACCACATGGCAGCTAACAACTGTCTGTAACTCTAAGATCTGACACCCTCACACATACATGCAGGCAAAATACCAATGCAAATAAAATAAAAACAAATAAAAAAAGAGAAATAAACAGTGAAAACAAACAATGTCATTAAACTCTAGCCGGTTCTGTGGCCTGCACAAGGCTCTGGAGGCCTTTTCTCTGTTGAAGAAGGAAGTGTTCACAGAGCGTGGAAAGCTCGCCAGTGGTCAGGGAGACTGTCTGCCCAGTAACAGACTGAAGGGAGCTGCCGAGGGAAGAAGGCTGCACTCCGGGTCCGCTGCTCTTTGAGGACTGTGGCTCCCAGCAGCAGCCCAGGCGTGTCCTGCTATGCCCAGCCCGCCTCGGGAGCCTGAGGTTCTGTTCTCCCTTCCTGTGGAAAGCCCAGGTCAGCTCAGGCTGAGCTGATGGCTCTAGCCAATCAGGTGTGCAACTGTGCCCTGTCAGAAGACTGATGACTGTGGTTGGGATGTCCACTGTCCCTGACAGGCCTCACACACCCGATGGAGTATGTGGCTTCTTACTTCATCTGCATTGCCGTTCTGTCTGATGTCTCTTTCAGGTTTGAGGTGACACACATACCATGCACTTCCTGTCACCTCTATCCGTGTCCTGTGCCCATGGTGCTGTCAGGTTACACCATTGTCTCCTTTTGATGGGTTTTCTTTCAGATCGCCTCTGCCAGTTCTCAAACTCTCAAAGGACACCTTCTCTGCAGGACCACTATGAAAGACTCAGCCATGCATTGCTTGACCTGAGAGGGTGACTTATTAGTGGACTTGGGCAGTTTTTCCTCATGCTTTGGAGACAAGGCACTAGTCATGAAGAGCCTTTGTACCAAATGGAAGAGTACATTTCTTTGTTGTCACTTGAACAGCTTTTACAACAATAAATTTCATAAATTAATGGCTCCTTTGTCTCTACTTTTCATTTTCACCTTGGCTTATTTATGGGGTTCTTTTCTATCGCTATGTTAAACGTTTCTCAGCACAGTGTTTGTTATTCAATGCTGTAGACTCAGTGGCGTATTACCACCTCTACTTGTTCATTTACTTATTTATTCATGGCCATCTTTTTCAGCTTCCCCTTTAGCTGTAGGAACACTTGGAATTTTGAATAACTTGAAAATGCCATTGCCTGTTAATAGGCTCTGAGCAATGGTTCTTGGCTTATTTACTGTTGTAGTTATTTTCATGAAGTAAAAACAAAAAACATGAGAATAAAAATCCGAGTGGTAGCATGGAATAATTAGAACTAGATTTCAGTTCAAATCCTTACTCCTTTAGCATTATATGAGACCTGTGGGTGTACTCAGTGGTATAATGCTTGCCTAGAATAAGTAAGGCTCTGAGTTAGATCCCCAGCACCACAGGGGGAAAAGAAAAATAATGTTTATAGTGCTCCCACCCACCCACCTCTTCCTTGAGGTAGGTTATTTGTAATTGAGGCTGGCCTTGAATTTGCTCCTCCCTCCTCCTGAATGCCAGAGTTGAAGGCATGCACGCCACACCACGTATGCACATCTCAGGATCACATCTAGAGCTTCATGCATGCTGAGCAAGTACTCCCCACCAACTAAGCTATAGCCACTGGCCCGCTGTAAGCTCTTACCAAATGGAAATAGCCCTTGAAAGATTTGCTTTTGAAGCAGACTGTGAACTTGGGCATGCTGAGCTGTTAGTTGTATCTGGCTGTGATCTGCTTCAGACACTCAGCTCACTAGCATGGGACAGCCCATGGGAGCCTTCTTCAGTGTGGTTCAGTCCTGGACAGCTGGTTCTATTTTCAGTATCCAACTTTTTTTTATTTTATTTTATGTGCATTGGTGCTTTGCCTGCATGTATGCCTGTGTGAGATTTTGGCATTACAGACAGTTGTTAGCTGCCATGTAGGTGCTGGGAATTGAACCCAGGTCCTCTGGAAGAGCAGTCAGTGTTCTTAATCACTGAGCCATCTCTCCAGCCCCTTCAGTGTCATATCTTATCCTGAAAAGAACATCTGTTAGGGATCTTTTCCCAGTTCTTTAAAAGTAAATTATCCAAGCATTACAACAGTTACCAGAAGGAAAATGGCAAGAAGACACAGATGAAAACCGTTTGTAATCGGGCATTTCTCTCCCATCCACTTATTCCCAAATACCTGGGAACTGCTTCCCAAATAATTGACTCAGAGGCTTAATATTACTTATAAATGCTCAGCCAATAGCTGAGGCTTATTACTAACTAGCTCTTACATTTTAAGTTAGCCCATATTCCTTATTTATGCTCGCCATGTGGTGGTACCTTATTTAGCATGGCGTGTTCATCTCTTGCTCCCTCTGTATCTTGCTGGCGACTCCTCACTCCGCCCTTCTCCTTCCCAGCATTCTCAGTTGGGCTTTCCCACCTAACTTCCTGCCCAGCTACCAGCCTGTCAGCCTTTTATTAACCAGTGAGAGTAATACATATTCATAGTGTAGAAAAGGATTGTTTCACAGCAATCATACTCTGCAAGAGATGTCAGATCAGAAGTGGTCACATGTGGTGCTGGGCCAGCTCTCTCTACTTTCCATCAGTCTTGTCTCTGACTTATATCCCATCTACCAAAGAGATTGTATCTTTTCTGCCAAAAAGATAAAGGGTACGTTTTACAAGGAAACAACAGAAGTCTTCACCCTAAATTTATAGTACAAATGTGAACCTTTAAATGATTCTTCTATAGACAAGTCTAAATAACTCAAAGATGATCCAAGGGTATCTCCAGCTCAGGAAACTATTGACAGCTTTTACATAGGAGCATTGGTTATGTAAAACCAACTAGTCAGTTGACTAGTCAGTATCCCACAATTGTGTTTCATCCTTTATTTAAATACTCTAAGATAGTCTAAGTGTGGTATGATGGCATTCTTTTCTACCTTTTAAGCCCCTGCAATTTAAAAAATGATTCCTTGCCCCTTAGGAACGCATTTTGCTTCCACAGCTCAGTTTCAGGCATTAGTGAATGATTGTTTGGGATTTGCTCTCTTACTCCTTTTTCTTTAAGGCTTTGGCTTTATGTATGTTTAAATCTAAGGAAATT
Source organism: Peromyscus eremicus (assembly GCF_949786415.1). NCBI lineage: Eukaryota > Metazoa > Chordata > Mammalia > Rodentia > Cricetidae > Peromyscus > Peromyscus eremicus. The sequence goes on along the minus strand of NC_081419.1, from coordinate 127,518,041 downwards.
TTTACTTCTGTTGAAAGACCCTAACCCTTCAGGCTTACACCCCCCAAGCCCCAGGAGAATAAGGAACTAAAAAGAAAACTAGTTCCAAGGGCAACCTGACTCAGCCATTACTATCCCCCCTGCCACAATGTAACAATATAAAGAGATTTCTATTAAGAGATGCGCTCAACTATGACTGGGATAGTTGCAAGTGTTCCAGGAAGGACCACTGTGACCTTTGTGTAAACTCCACTCCCGCCCTGATACCCCCCCTTGAGGTTTCAGGAAGAATGTGCATGCGGACATGACTGTACCCACTCTGATCACTCTGTGATCAGACCATGATCTTATGAAATTAGCCTCTAGACATAAATCAATCGAAATGAAATTGTATGGGAATTGTAATCTTGTGGTTTTTGTGGGTTTTTTCTTTAAAAGCACCCATATGGCTGCAGTAAGATGTGACTCTTGCTCTCTGGAGTTGAGTTAGCCCGACTGTACAGCCACAATAAACCTCTTGCTGTTGCATCAACTGGACTGGAGTCTGGGTCCTTGGGGAGTCCACTTGAGACCCTAGATTTTGGGGTCTATCACTGTGAAGTGTGGTCCTAATTAGTCTTGATAATAAAAACCCAGAGTCAGACATGGAGGATGAAAGCTGAAAGATCAGAGAAACAGAGCAGCAGCCATTAGAAACTTCTTACATCTATGAATCCTCAGACTGAAGGGGGGGGGCGAGATCCTATCTCCACCCACCTTATATTCCTGTCTCCACCTCCCTAGTGCTGGGATTAAAGGTGTGTACCACTACCACCTGGCTCTGTTTCTCTTTTAGACTGGTTCAATCTCATATAGCTCAGGGTGGCCTTGAACTCCTTATCTTCCTGCTTTCTCCTCCCAAGTGCTGGGATTAAAGGTGTGTGCCACCACTGCTTGGTCTCTATGGTTAACTAGTGGCTTCCTCTGCCCTCTGATCTCAAAGCAAGCTTTATTTGCCAGAACACAAACAAAATATACAATGCTTCTGTATTTCATTTCATAATTAAATTTAGTATATAGTTCATTTAGTATATAGCATTGCTATTTGTTCCTTAACATTTTAAAAAAGATTTTTATTTTTATGTACAGGTGTGTGTGTCTGTCTGTCTGTCTGTCTGTCTTTGAGTAAATGCATGTGTGTGCAGGTTCCTGTGGAGCCCAGAAGAGAGTGTTGGATCCTAAGATTAAGTTACAAGTAGTTGTGAGCTGCCTGATGTGGGTGCTTGGAAAGGAACTTAGGTTCTCTGCAAGAACAGTATGTACTCTTACTGTTGCATTTCTGTGAAGAGATGCCGTGAACAAGGCAATTGTAATAAGAGAAAAAGCATTTAATTGGGGGCTTGTTTACAGTTTCAGAGAGTTAGTCCATTATATGGCAGTAAGTATGACAGCATGCAGCAGATGCTGGAGTGGTAACTGAGAACTACATTCTGATCCATAGGTAGAGAGAGAGAGACTCTGGGCTTAGCATAGACTTTTGAAACCTCAAAGCCCCAGTGACACACTTCCTCCAACAAGCCCATACCTCTTGAATCATTCTAATCCTTTAAAATACTGCCACTCCCTGGTGACTAAGCATTCAAATATATGAACTTATGGGGGCCATTCTTTTTTTTTTTTTTTTTTTTTTTTTTTTTTTTTTTTTGGTTTTTCGAGACAGGGTTTCTCTGTGTAGCTTTGCGCCTTTCCTGGAACTCACTTGGTAGCCCAGGCTGGCCTCGAACTCACAGAGATCCACCTGCCTCTGCCTCCCGAGTGCTGGGATTAAAGGCGTGCGCCACCACCGCCCGGCCCATTCTTTTTTTTAATTTTAATTTTTTTATTAAGAAAATTTTTACTTGGGGCTAGAGAGATGGCTCAGAGGTTAAGAGCACTGGCTGCTCTTCTAAAGGTTCTGAGTTCAATTCCCAGCAACCACATGGTGCCTGACTACTATCTGTAATGAGATCTGGTGCCCTCTTCTGGCCTGCAGGGATGCATGCAGGCAGAACACTGTATACATAATAAATAAATAAATCTTAGAAAAAAAAAGAAAAAAAAAGAAATTTTATTTACTTTACATACCAATCACAGATCTCCTCCTCTTCCCCCCTCCTGCCCTCCAGCCTTTTTTCCCAACCCACTCCCCATTCCCTCCTTTGACAAGTAAGGCCTCCCATGGGGAGTCAGCAGAACCTGGTACATTCAGTTGAGACAGGTCCAAGTCCCTCCCCCTGCATTAAGGCTATGCAAGGTGTCCCACTATAGGTAATGGGCTCCAGAAAGCCTGCTCATGCACCAGGGATGGATCCTGATCCTATTGCCAAGAGGCTTCTTAAGCAGATTAACCTACATAGTTGTCTTGCTTATGCAGAGGGCCTAGTCCAGTCCTATGCAGGCTCCACGGCTGTTGGTCCAAAGTCCTACTAGTTTGGTTTGGTTTTCTCTGTAGATTTCCCCATCATGATCTTGATGCTCCTTGCTCATATAATCCCTCTTCTCTTTCTTCGGCTGGACTCCTGGAGCTTGGCCTGGTGCTTAACTGTGGACTTCTGCATCTGCTTTCATCAGTTACTAGATGAAGGCTCTATGATGACAGGGTATTCACCAATCTGATTACCGGGGTAGGCCAGTTCAGGCACTCTCTCCACTATTGCTAGTAGTCTAAGCTGGGGTCATCCTTGTGGATTCCTGGAAACTTCCCTAGCACCTGGTTTCTCCCTATCCCCATGAAATCTCTGTCTATCATGGTATTTCTTTCATTATTCTCTCACTCTGTGCTCCAGCTTGACCATCCCATTCTCTCATGTTTTCATTGGGGGCCATTCTTATTCAAACTACCACAAAGAACCATTGAGTATTCTCTTTAGCCCTTAAGATTTTTTTTGTGTTTATTTATCTATTTGTGTGTGTGTGTGTGTGTGTGTGTGTGTGTGTGTGTGTGCATGAGAGGAGGTCAGAGGACAACTTACAGTTGTTTTTCTCCTTCCACAGTGTCATAGGGATAGAATTCAGGATGTCAAGCTTGGTGCCAAGTAGCTTTACTTGCTGAGCCATCTTGTTGCCTCCTACTTGGTAAGAGTGTGCTGGGTAGTTTTATGTCAACTTGATGCAAGCTAAAGTTATTTGAGAGGAGGGAACCTTAATCAATAAAAGGCATCCATAAGATCCAACTGTAGGCAAGTCTGCAGGGCATTTTCTTAATTAGAGATTGATGGGGAGGGCCCAGCCCATTGTGGGTTGGGCCATCCCTGGGCTAGTGGTCCTGGGTTTTGAAAGAAAGTAGGCTGAGCAATTGGTGATGAGCAAGCCAATAAGCAGCACTCCTCCATGGCCTTCACATCAGCTCCTGCCTCCGGTTCCTGCCCTGCTTGAGTTCCTGTTCTGATTACTTTTGGTGATGAAATATAATGTAGAAGTGTAAGCTGAATAAACCCTTTCCTCTCCAAGTTGCTTTGGTCATGGTGTTTCATTTTAGCAATAGTAACCCAAACCAAAAATATATATATATATATATATATATATATATATATATATATATATATATATATATATATATATATATATATATGTGTGTGTGTGTGTGTGTGTGCACGCACTATGTGTGTGCCTTGTGCCCTAACAGGCCAGAAGGGGCATTTGATTCTGCATTAGTTAATTTTCTGTTGCTGTGATATGAAACATGATCCTAATTAGAATTATCAATAAAAACCAGGAGTCAGATATTGGGTTAAAGCTGAAAGATAAGAAAAGCAGAGCAGCAGCCACCAGTGACTTCTTACCTCTCTGAATCATCTGACCATGCCTTATCACTTCCTTTCTCTCTGCCTAGCCTTGTCACTTCTTGTTTTCTGTTTGTACAGACCTCCAGACCTCTATGATTAAATAGTGGCTAGCTCCACCCTATGATCTCCAGGCAAGCTTTATCTGTCAGAACACAAACAAAGTATCACACATTTCCCCCTTTTGTCTAAACGAAGAGCAAAGGTTTTAACTGACATAGAAAAACTATATATAATAAGTACAATAACTATATACAAATACATACAAGCAATAATTACATTAACAATGTCTAGTCCATTAGCATTTGACAAATTCAGAGAAAATCTAGTGTAGCATGAATCTTAAAAGGTCTTATTAATAAAATCAAAACTGGAGCCAGGTATTGGGGTGAATGCTGGAAGATCAGAGAAGCAGAACAAGCCACAGCTACCTCACCTTGCAAATTCCTCAGCTGATCCTGTTTCCTCAGACTGGAAGCCTCTGTGTCCTCATCCGAATGGGTCTCAGCTGAACTGCTGTTCAAAAGCCTAAAAGCTTAACCAGCTCTAGTTCCTGGTCCTCACGCCTTATATACCTTTCTGCCATCACTTCCTGGGATTAAAGGCTCACTTCCTGGGAATAAAGGCATGAGTCACCATGCCTGGCTGCTTCCAGTGTGGCTTTAAACTCACAGAGATCTGGATGGATCTCTGCCTCCCAAGTGATAGGATTAAATGTGTGTGTGCCACCATTTTCTGGCCTCTATGTCTGTCTAGTGGCTGTTCTGTTCTCTGACCCCAAATAAGTTAATTAGGGTACACAATATTTTGGGGGAACACAATATCACCACATTTCCCCCTTTTTTTGTCTAAAATTTAAAAAAAGCTCCCCCCCCCCCAGAGTTGGGGACCAAACCCAGGGCCTTATGCTTGCTAGGCAAGCGCTCTACCACTAAGCTAAATCCCCAACCCCCCCAAAAAGCTTATAACTAATACATGAAAAACTATATCCAATAAGTATATACAATATATACAGTCAAGAATTACATTAACAATGTCTAGTCCATTAACCTTTGACAGATTCAGATGAAAAACTCCATTATATATATTAACAATGTCCAGTCCAGTAATATTTGATAAACTCACACAAAAAATTTTCATTACTTATCCTATGTAAAACAAGTAGTTCCTTTTTAAAAGTAGATTCAATAATTGACCTTTTTATCTTATCATATTCATAATCTAGCCTATCTTGATGAGTCCAAAGTATTGTACCTAATTCACTTTCTATCATAACTTGCATTACCAACCCCAAACAAAATTTTTTTTTTATGTCTCTCAACCTTATATTCTTTACACCTCTTTAGTGAGTTTCTTTTCTGAGTCTGGTAACAAGGAAAAGTATATCTATAACTATCTAGTCTTCAACTCCATTAGAGACCTGAGAAGAATGTAATATTACCTGAGTAAACAGGAAGTGTAGAGCAAACAACTTCCAAAATTAAGAAATGACAGAAACATCTGGCTGCCTAGACAGTCACCCAAGGTTCCTCTGCAATGTTAGGACATCCATCTTTGGCCTGCAGGCTTAGAATATCTGACAGACTTTTCCGTGAAGCAGGATTTTTTTTTTTTTTCGAGACAGGGTTTCTCTGTGTAGCTTTGTGCCTTTCCTGGAACTCACTTGGTAGCCCAGGCTGGCCTCGAACTCACAGAGATCCGCCTGGCTCTGCCTCCCGAGTGCTGGGATTAAAGGCGTGGGCCACCACCGCCCGGCTGTGAAGCAGGATTTTTGAAGGACTGTTCTGCCTTGTCTTGGTAAAGTTCAGCAGTCACTTTCTTTTTTGTCCTGCTTGTCTAGTTTGGAGAACATACTGTCAGCAGTCGAGGCTAGTGCAGTTTCTTGCCCAGTGACTAACTTTTGCCACAAAGAAAGTAAATTGCATATGGAGTTTCTTTGATGCCCATCATCTTCTCTGAAGTAGATTGGTGTTGCCAGGAGCAGACATGTCTTATTGTCATTAAAAAAAACCCTTGTGTTATCAAAACATCTTAAATGCCATTTTCTGTAGATCTCTGAAGTTTTTGAAGACTACTCACCTATCTGAAATATCTGTTTGACCTTGAAAACATAGCTAACATGACTACAAGTTTGATTGTAATAGGTGACTACTAACCTGCATTTCTTTATTGTCCTAAATAGTTTGTAATAATAACTTTCAAGGACTAGAAATTTACTTTATATTGTTAGATGAGCTGTATAGGTACAATACCTTGAACAAGAGTAGAAATGTATGTACAGTATGTTCTAACAAAAATAACCTTAAATTTGTATCAAACACAAAAATCCAAGCCAATGTAAAATATTTAAAACTAGTAGTTGCTTTTTGGTTTAAAAGTAGATTCAATCATCTACCCTTTTATCCTATTTCTATATCCCCCCTTTTCTTTTTAGAATTAGATCCTGTAGAGAGCCGTGCACGGCCGCGCTGCAAGGATGGCACCGGCATCTGGCTTCTGCCTTACCGATGGCAGGTGCTCCTTATTTGGCTAAGGCTAGGATCTGGCTTGCTTCCTCGCACCTGGACCTAATCTGGCTTGCTTGTGTACCCTATCGGCGGCATTGTCCATGTGGCACTACGGGGTTGATTGCCCAGTGGCTATAAAGGACGTGGGCTGGCTTTCCCAAGAAGTAAGTGAGTGTGAGAGAGAGAGTGAGTGAGAGTGAGAGAGTGAGTGAGAAAGTGAGTGAAAGTGAGTGAGAGTGAGTGAGAGAGAGAGTGAGAGTGAGAGTGAGAGAAGGAGAAGAAGATGGCTTTCCCCGGGGTCAGAAGATTGCTATGTACATCCAGAGTTCAAAAACTTAATTCCCAGTTATTTGATAGAGACTCAAACCCAAAATCATGTACAGGAAGTTAAATGAAGCCTTTTTCAAGAATTAGTACTCTATATGACCATTAATATCATAACAAAAAGTTTAAAAAATATATAAATTTTATAAATTTTGAGATAACATTTATACCTTAAGAAAATCAAAAGATTATGAGATTATTGGCAATAAATAACAAAGTCAATTCTGTATCATCTGGAATAAATTAATCAGTTTTAATACGTAAAACACTTTTTCTTCATATTGAGAGTCAGTACCTATATTAAGAGGTTCTGGAAAATCTAATAATAACACAAGAATAGCGTATAATTCTGACTTTTGAACAGAAACATAAGGGCTTTGAGCCACTTTATTCAAATTTCCTGATTTATAACCTGTCTTTCCTGATTTGCGTCGGTATAGAATGTAGGGGTTCCAGAAATTTGTGATCCCTGTACAATGTGAGGAAGCATCCTAGTTCTCTTTATAAATTGAATTCTCTTGCTTTTGGGATATTTGTTAATCTCTCCCAAAAAATTACTGCAAGCTCTTTGCCAATGTTCATTTTCTGCCCATAAAGAAGAAATTTCATCATTAGTAAAAGGTACTATAATTTCTGCTGGATCTATTCCTTCTGATTGATGAAGTCTCAATTTTCCTTTTAGAATCAACTCAGAAACCTTTTCTTCATAGGTCTTTAATTTATTACTCTGTTTGTGAGGTAAAATATCCTTTCTAAGATATTATCTTCTCTCTGCATTAAAATTCATGTAGGGTAATGCATAGAAAGTAAAATAACCACATTACTATCAAACTCTGGATCCAAACAATCCACATGTGCATCTTGTAATTTCTTTTCTACCAAAGCCATTCTTTCTCAGCCTCAGCTGATAATTGTCTTGGCTGTTTTAAGTCCTTATCACCTTGTAAGGATTGAAACAAATTACTCATTTCTTGTGTTGTTAATCCAATTGTGGGCCATAGCTAGTTAATGTCTCCCTGTATTTTTTCTTTTCTTTTCTTTTCTTTTACAATACAATTCAGTTCTACATATCAGCCACGGATTCCCTTGTTCTACCCCCTCCTGCCCCCCTCCCCTTCCCCCCTGCCCACCCCTCATCCTCACCTCCTCCAGGGCAAAGCCTCCCCTGAGGACTGAGATCAACCTGGTAGACTCAGTCCAGGCAGGTCCAGTCCCCTCCCAGGCCGAGCCAATCGACCCTGCATAAGCCCCAGGTTTCAAACAGCCAACTCATGCAATGAGCACAGGACCCGGTCCCACTGCCTGGATGCCTCCTAAACAGATCAAGCCAATCAACTGTCTCACCCATTCAGAGGGCCTGATCCATTTGGGGGCCCCTCAGCCATTGGTTCATAGTTCATGTGTTTCCATTTGTTTGGCTGTTTGTCCCTGTGCTTTATCCACAAATAGGAGGATACTAGATGTGGAACAAGGGTGACTGGACTGCTACTTACATCACCAGGGAGGCTACCTGGAAAACAGGACCCCAAGAATGACACGGGGATCGCCCAATAATGGAGAAATGGATGAGATCCCTGTAATTTTTGAAAGCCATTAAGAGTCTGCAATTGATCTATCCTGATCAATTTTGGGGTTGAATTTTTGTAAACCTATTTTATATCCTAGGTAATTAATAGAATCTCCTCTTTGTATTTTTTCAGGAGCAATTTGTAATCCTCAATAAGGCAAAATTTTCTTTACCTCTTCAAATATTTTCCCTAAAGTTTCTACATTTGAATTAGTTAGTAAGATATCGTCCATATAATGGTAAATTATAGATTGAGGAAACTGAATCATTTCCAATGACTGTCACAGGGTGGGGCTGTTTAACATCCTTTTTGGGAGAACCTTCCATTGGTATCTTTTTAACAAGATGAGAATTATTTTAAGTAGGTACTGTAAAGGCAAATTTTTCTCTATCCTTTTCTTGTAAAGATATAGTGAAGAGACAGCCTTTTAAATCAATAACTATAATAGATCATCCTTTAGGTAAGAGCTTTTTCATGAAATTGTGCCCCCCAAATTGTATGCCAGATGAAGCATGATCCTTATTAGTCTTATCAATAAAAACCAGGAGTCAGATACTGGGGTAAAGCTGAAAGATCAGAGAAGCAGAGCAGCAGCCATCAGTGACTTCTTACCTCTCCAATACCTCTGATCAAAAGGGCCGAGATCCTGTCTAGCTTTGGAGCCTGTCCTGGATCTCACTCTGTAGACCAGGTGGTCTCAAACTCACAGAGATCCACCTGCCTCTGCCTCCTGAGTGCTGGGATTAAAGCCGTGCACCACCACTACCTGGCTTAAGATGAATTTTTTAGGCCTGTGTGGCCCTAGGAAGTTCCAGCCTCTGATTGACTGAACCTTGAACAGCCATATAAAGGCATATTTATTGATTATTATGCAAAGTTTGGGATATCTCCTGGAGCTGCTCTCTCCAAACCCCAGGGCTGAGAAAGCCCACCACACAGCAGCTCCATACCCAGGGGTATTTAAGGTCTGGCCCAAGACTTCCCCTCATGGTTCTCCCTCATGGCTTCTCTTTCCTTGGGACCACCCAGGAATGCTCTGCTTAGATTAAACCTAGATTTACTAATTTAGCCTTATCTGACTTATTACATAGGCGGCGGTGGCAGCATTATTCACAACTGGGGGATTTAAACTTTACACTCAGTAGCTTATGTTTTAATTGATTTCAGATCCAGTCGATCTGACGACCAAGATTAGCTGTAACAGATTCCATGGAACTGAAGTTACAGATGGTTGTGAGTCACCATGCACACACTATGGATTGAACATAGGTCCTCTGCAAGAGGGCAAATGCTCTTAGCCATTCAACCAGCTCTCCAGCCCTTTCGCTTGTATGTCTGTGATACTTTCCAAGTCAAACAGTGACTGTGTCCACCAGTCTGAAGTGTTTCTTGTGCTCCTTTGCAGTCTCTCTCATGGATTTTCTCTGACAACTCTTTTTATTTTGCTCCCCCAAACAATTTATTAAACAACATTTTTGTTTTGTTTTGTTTTTTGAGACAAGATTTCTCTGTGTGGCCCTGGCTGTCTTAGAACTCGCTTAGTAGACCAGGCTTGTCTCTGTCTCACAGAGATCTGCCTGCCTCTGCCTTCCTGAGTGCTGGGAGTAAAGATGTGGGCCACCACTGTCCAGCTATTAAACAACATTTTTATGATTTGCAATATGAGCTCCAAATACAGCCACACACACACACACACACACACACACACACACACACACACACACGTATATATATTATATAATACAAAGATTCACAAGAATGCTGCAGCATCCTGTTGGATGGGGTGTGGTGAAGGAGCAAACTGCAAAGCTCATACTGAGGAGAGAGAAGCTTCAGGGATGCTCCTGAATGGGAGGGTTGTTGAAGACCAATCACTGCTCACTGCAAGTCGAAGAAAACCTTAAATCTTCAGTGTTCAAAATTAATGTCCTCTGCTGGTATTTCAAACCAAGAGGACATAACCTCCAAGCCCTGTCAACAGGGCTTTATGGTCACTTGGCTGTATGGCTGGTCACACGAGGAAGTTGCTGTCTGGACAGTCTTGAAGCTTCCCAGCCGAGGCCTTCCGGGAACACATGTGAAAGTAGAGTGCAGGGCCGTGAGTCAGGCTGCTGCTTCCCCACCCACCTGCATCCCTCCTGCCGGTGCAGCTCTTTAACTGCAGAGGGAAGACATGGCCAGTGAGTTTATGTGCACCTTCCCTGGGTCTCCTATGGGAGGGCTGGGACAGTGAGCAGGGCTCAGAGCATGACACTGGCTGTAGCTCAGGCTCTTGTCAGAGGCTGCACACCACTAGCATATTTACAGATCTGGGGGATCAGTTTTTTTGTTTAATCCACCATGCATCTTTTATAAGAAAACTGCTGACATAGGAATGAAAATAAGGATGACTTGGACCTGATGTAGATACTTATGTTTTTACTGAGAATCACACTCTCAGCCCAGGAAAGCAGCTGCCAGATTGATCTGTAGAGACAATTTGATGTCTTTGGTCCAAGAGATCTCCCGGAGATGGCTCCACAGGTCTGGTTGTGCAGGGGTGGAGGGAGAGCAAGCCTATGACTGAACTATGTGCATCCCCAGGAGTGAGGCTGGTACCACAGTTCTATGTTCTTGCAGCACCAGAGCCAGAACAAGTGGTGTGACATTCTGTTCCAACAAATGGCCCACTTACAGGTACTAGTAACAGTTGGAAGAGACATTCCATCAGGTACCAAATAGTGTCCTATATAGAATCTTCTTTTTTTGGTTTTTGAGACAGGGTTCCTTTGTGTAGCCCTGGCTGTCCTGGAACTAGTTCTGTAGACCAAGCTGGCTTTGAACTCACAGAGATCCTCCTGCCTCTGCCTCTGGAGTGCTGGGATTAAAGGCGTGTGCCACCACTGCCTGGCTGAATTTCCCCATTTTGTTCCTATTTTCTGTTGTGTTGTTTTAAGGATAGGGATCAAACCTAGGGCTTTATGCTAACTTGTTAGGCAAGCACTCCATCTTTGAGCCAAATCTTCAATGTTGTGATTTCTGTTTTATTTCAAAGCTATATGTGTTGTTTGGTTTCGCTCTTTTGGGTGGCCCACCATCCAGCTCCCAAATAAATCACACATGGAGGCTTATTCTTAATTATGAATGCCCAGCCTTAGCTTGGATTGTTGCTTGCGAGCTTTCCTTAACTTTGAATTATCCTGTCTGTCTTTTGCCTCTGGGCTTTTCCTGTTCTCTTACTTTTTTCTTACTCGTGGCTGGCTGGGTAGCTGCCCCTTGCATCCTCTTCCTTCTCTCGATCCTTTTTTTTTCCTCCCAAATTTCTCCTATCTATTCTCTCTGCCTGCCAGCCCCACTTATCCTTTCTCCTGCCTTGCTATGTGGCTGTTCAGTTCTTTATTAGTCCATCAGGTGTTTTAGACAGGCACAGTAACACAGCTTCACAGAGTTAAACAAATGCAACATAAACAAAAGTAACACACCTTAAAATAGTATTCTACAACATATATGCATCTCACTTTGGTAACTTTTTTTTGTAATGGAATAGGTACATGCTAAATATCATAAGCACAGAAACATAAAACACGTGCATTAACAAGACCACGTGCCAGCCAGAGAAACCTCCTTTCTGGGAAGCCAGCAGGACCGTAGGAAGGCAGGAAATGAAACTTACCTAGCTGGTGACAAACACCGTTTCTTCCCAGTAACGATGGGGCGGAGATGCACAAGGATGAGGCATAAATATTAAATCAGCTTTTAAGGAATTATCGGGCAGAATCTGATTACAAACTCCCTGTGCTTCCAAAAACGTCAGGAGAAGCAGGGCATGGTGGCCCGTACCTATAATGCTGTTAGTTAGGAAGCTGGCTGTACAATTCTGACAGATTTGTCATGAAGTTCAGCTCAAAGTACCTTTTACTTCCCTTTTTATTTCTCCTTTGCCTTAAGGGTTAGTTGATACTAGGTTTCTTCCTTTCCTTTTTTCTTTTTCCCTTAGATAGAGTTTCTCTGTGTAGCTCTGACTGTCCTGAAACTTGCTCTGTAGACCAGGCTGGGCTTGAACTCGGAGCTCTATCTGCCTCTGCCTCCTGAGTGCTGAGATTAAAGGCGTGCACACCACTGCCTAGCTCAATACTAGGTTTCTAATTTTGATATATTTGAGGATTTTTTTCTGAGTCGTATTCCTGATTTCCAATTTAATTCCATTTTAATCAGAGAATATACATTTTATGGTTTTAATTCGCCTTTGTTGAGACTTGTTTAGTGAATCCAAATAAAATATGTCTTGGTACATTTTTGTTGAACACTTGACAAGAATATGTATTCTGTTACTGGGTAAAGATTTGTGATGGTTAATATCGATTAGCAACTTGACAAGATGGAGAATCACCTGGGAGACAAGCTTCTGGACACACTTGTGAAGATTACCTAGACTGGGTTATTTCGGTGGAAAACCCACCCAAAAAGTGGTAGCACTGGGGATGGAGAGATGGTTCAGCATCTATGAGCACTGGCTGCTCTTCTAGAGGACTCGGGTTCAATTCTCAGCACCCACATGGCATCTCACAACTCTCTGTAACTCCAGCTCCAGGGGATCTAACACCCTCATATAGATACACATGCAGGCAAAACACCAATGCGCGCGCGCACGCACGCACGCACGCACACACACACACACACACACACACACACACACATATATAAAGTGATAGCACCCTGGGCTGCATAAAAGTGGAAAGCTAGTTGAGCGCTAGCATTAGTCTTCTACCTGTGTCACCCCCCCCCCCAAACTGCTGTGACTTCTCCACCATGGACAGTGAGCCAAGGTAAGTCCCTTCTCCCTTAAATTGCTTTTATCCAAGGACTTCTTTTAGCATGGATTCTAATTGGTCTTAATAATAAAAACCCAGAGCCAGATATTGGGGTAAATGCTGAAAGATCAGTAAAGGAGCCAGCTACTAGAGAGACTTCTTACCTCTACGGAATCCTCAGTCTGGAAGGGCGGAGCTCCTCTCTTCACCCAGCCATATCATTTCCTGTTTCCTCTTCCCAAGTGCTGGGATTAAAGGTGTGTGCCACCACTGCCTGGCCTCCAGTGACTAGCTCTGCATGCACTCTGATCTCCAGGCAAGTTTTATTTGTGAGAGCCCAAACAAAATATCACCACACTTCTTCACAGCAACAGGAACAGTAACCAAGACAAGAATTTCATAAATGTCAGTTAATTCAAGATGTTGTCCAAAGCTCTAATGTCCTTTTTATTCCCCAAGTTGCTCTATTGACTGAGAGTTATTGAATCCAATATGGGTTTGTTGCATTTTCTGACGCAGTTGTTACCATGTTTTGTCTCAAGTACTTTGAAGCTTTCTGCCTAGGTGAATAAACAGATTTTGTATGTTCCCTTGTTCATTGACTATTATGATTACCATTTTAGAATGACTTTCTTTGTCCTGAATAATGGTGTTTGTTTTGAAATCTATGAAATTGATGTTATCTGTGTAGCTAGATATCCTCTCCCCTCTTGCTTCTCCCCTTTTCTTTTCATCTTTTTTTTTTCTGTCTTTTTTGGTGCTGGAGATTGAACCCAGGGCCTCATGTGTGCTAACTACAGTGTCATCAAGAAATACCCTTAGCCAGGTGGTGGTGGCACACACCTTTAATCCCGGCACCTGGGAGGCAGAGGCAGGTGGATCTCTGTGAGTTCCAGGCCAGTCTGGTCTACAGAACGAGTTCCAGGACAGCCAAGGCTATACAGAGAAACCGTGTCTTAAAAAATTAAAAAAAAAAAAAAGATACACACTTAGCTCCTTTCCTCTTTCCTCTCTGAACAGGGATACTGTGTGTACATGTGTGCATGTCTGTGTATTGCTCACACCTTTATGTTTGTGTGTTATAGAAGGCATCTGGAGGTCTGAGGACAACTTTGTGGGTCCATCATTTTGATGTATACAATTCAGTGTTTGTAGCATATTCACAAAAAGCTTCAGCCATCTCCATTGTTCTTTGAGAACATTTTCTAGACTCCAGAGAGAAATCTTGTCACCCAACCCCCTGGTTAACTGCATTAGACACTTTGTGCCTGTATAGATTGCTTATCTGAACATTTCAGATAAACAAAAAATATAAGTGTGGCCATAAATCAGGCATAGTGGCACATGCTTATATTCCTAGTACTCAGGAAGCAGGGTGTAAGCAGCAGCCTGGATTACTAGTAAGTTTGAGACCCGTTTTGACATCCTGTCTCAAAGAATGAGAAATAAGTGGCCTTTTAAAGTTTTACATTGTTCACTTAGTGTAGTGTTTTTTTGTTTTTTTTTTCACCACCACCCAGCTAGTGTAGTGTTTTTGAGGCTCATCCACATTACAGTTACATTTCATGGTTAAATAATATCCCATTGCATGTAGACAACACATTTGTTTTACATCCAGAAATGAACATTCGAGTATTTTGCACATTTTGGTACTGTTCATATAGCTGCTATGAATGATATGTTCAGAGTTTATTTGAGTATTTGCTTATCAGTCTGTAAGTATAACTAGGAGTGGAACTGGTGGACAGTATGCTATCTCTTTGTTTAATTTTTGAGGAATAGCCAATCTACTATCCAAAAGTGATGGAAGTGTTGTTTTTTTTATATTGTCATCAGCAATGCTTAAAGTTTCTTTTCTTTTCTTTTTTTAAAAACCGTATCTTACAATGGTTAGAAGGTTTTTTTGTCTTGTTTTGTTCTGCAGTCACTCAAATAACACTTTATTGACAAGAATCATTTTCTTTTTTTTTTTGCTTTATTTTACATTTTTTTTTTGTTCTCTCATATATTACATCCAGACTGCAGTGTCGTGTTCCCCACCCCTTCTCCTCCCAGTTCCTTCCCCACCTTCTCTCTCCCCCCATCCACTCCTCCATTTCCCTTCAGGAAAGGGCAGGCCTCCCGGGGATATCAACTAAACACGGCATATCATGTTGTAGGAAGACTAGGCATACCCTCATATTAAGGCTGGATGAGGCAATTAGGAGAAAAAGGGTCCCAAAAGCAAATATAGCATAGAATCATCAGGAACCATTTCATTAATTTATTTTTTTCAAGACATGGTTTCTCTTTTAACAGCCCAGGGGGTCCTGGACTTTGTAGCCCAGGCTGGCCTTGTTCTCAGAGATCCGCCTGTCCCTGCCTCCTGAGTGCTGAGATTAAAGGCACGTGCCACCACCGCCCACTCGCTGACTTTGAGGGCGGGGGAATGGTTGTTAGGTTCTATCTTAGGTTTCTGGGTCCTGGTCCTCCAGTGTCAGGCCTGGGCTCCCTCTGTGGCATGGGTTTCAAGTTGGACAGTTGTTGGTTGGCCATTCCCACAAGGTCTGGGCCAGCTTAACTGCAGCACGTCTTGCAGGCAGGACAAATCGTAAGTTGAAGGTTTTGTGGCTAGGTTGGTGTCCCAGTCCCTCCAGTGGAAGCCTTGCCTGGTTACAGAAGCTGGCTTTTTCAGACTCCATATCCCCCGTTACTAGGAGTTTTCAATGGGGGCACCCTTGTAGATTCCTGGGAGTTTCCACTGCACTAGGTTTCTATCTCACCCCTGAAATGTCCCCCCAGTTCCAGTTGTTTCTCCTCCCACCCCACCCCACCTTATCCCTCCTGTTCCCATCCCCACCTGCCTCCAGTCCACTTATGAAATTTATTTCCCCCTCCCAGGGAGAACTATGTGTCCACCTTTGGGCCCTTCTTGTTACCTAGCCTCTCTGGGTCTGCGGATTGTAGCATGATTATCATTTACTTAACAGCTAATATCTACTTATAAGTAAGTACATACTATGTTGTCTTTCTGGGTCTGGGTGATCTTACTTAGGATGGTTTTTTTCTAATTCCATCCATTTACCTACAAATTTCATGATGTTATTTTTTTTTAAACAGATGAGTAATACTTTTTTTTTTTTTTTCTCGAGACAGGGTTTCTTTGTGTAGCTTTGGGGCCTGTCCTGGATCTTGCTCTGTAGACCAGGCTGGCCTCGAACTCACAGAGATCTGCCTGGCTCTGCCTCCCAAGTGCTGGGATTAAAAGCAGGCGCCACCACCGTCTGGCATGAATAATACTTTTTAAGTAAGAAGAACAGGTGTTTTATGAAGAGCAGGCTGTCTGTCAGGCTTAGGGGTAGGGTTGACTGTAGGCCACTGGAGCAGCAACAGCAGCAGTGAGGCCAGTTTTTCTGTGGTCCTTGATGATGGGAGGTCGCATCGACGACTAGGTGGTGTGGACCGCATGGTGACTATTGCTGCTTGACCACGCTCCAGCGTTTCGACATTTCAGACCACACTTCTCCAGCACCTTTTTACTTTCAATTTTAATAATTCTCAGTATTAATGCCTTTCCCTTTGGGAAATTTTGTGTGGGGTTTGGTAAAGGATAAAAATGTGTACAGTGGTAGACTCTCTAAATCAAATAATTCTTTGGAAAAAAAAATCCCCGCCACCACAGAACCAGGAATTCCATTGTGCCCTCCTAATTACACCAAGAACAGGAAAATTAGAGATTTACTACACACACCTGATCCTAAGAATGAAATACCTATAATTCAGATCCTGTGCCTGAGACCATTAAGGGCAAGAGTTCAGTTAATAAATGTAGAGAAATCAGAATTCTATGGTACAATGGAAAAGAGTAAGACCTCAGAACCTTTTAGGAGTGTTATGAGGGGAACAGGCTCATAAAGTAAGACTAAGAAACTGTAGTATAGTGTCTGCTCCCCAGAAGTCCTTTCCATAGGTCAGGCATTTGGATAAAGGTCTGTCTCCATTCCCTTGAGAGCTTGAGGAAAATTCCTGCTTGATAAAGGCTTTCTTTCTTTCTTTCTTTCTTTCTTTCTTTCTTTCTTTCTTTCTTTCTTTCTTTCTTTCTTTCTTTCTTTCCTTCCTTCCTTCCTTCTTCCTCCCTCCCTCCCTCCCTCCCTTTCTCCCTTTCTTTCTCTTTCTTTTTTTTAAGAAAATTTTCCACTCATTCTACATATCAACCACAGACCCCCCTCCCATCTCTCCTTCTACTCCCCCCTATCCCCCCCAACCCACACTCCATTCCGTTCTCCAAAAGGGTAAGGGCTCCCATGGGGAGTCAGCAAACCCTGGTACATTCAGTTGAGGCAGGACCAAGCCCCTCCCCACTGCATCAAGGCTGAGCAAGGCATCCCACCACAGGTAATGGGCTCCAGAAAACCAGCTCATGCACCAGGGATAGATCCTGATCCCACTGCCAGGGGCCCCTCAAACAGAGCAAGCTACATAAACTGTCTCCCGTATGCAGAGAACCTAGTCTGGTCTTGTGTAGGTTCCACAGCTGTCATCTAAAGTTTGGGAGTACGAGCTTGGTTCAGTTGTCTGTAGATTTCCCCATCAAGTTTGACCCCCCCTTGCTCATATAATTCCGCTTCCCTCTCTTCAGCTGGACTCCCAGAGCTCGGCCTGGTGGTTGGTTGTGGATCTCTGCATCTGCTTCCATTAGTTACTGGATAAAAGCTCTATGATGACATTTAGGGTATTCACCAATCTGATTACCAGGGTAGGCCAGTTCAGGTACCCTCTCCACTATTGCTAGTAGTCTAAACTGGGGTCATCCTTGTGGATTCCTAGGAATTTCTCTAGCACCAGGTTTCTTCCTAACCCCATATTGTCTCCCTCTATCAAGATATCTCTTTCATAAGCAGTCACTTTTTATTTATTTATTTATTTTCATTTTGCAATACAATTCAGTTCTACATATCAGCCACGGATTCCCTTGTTCTCCCCCCTCCCGCCCCCCACCTTCCCCCTGCCCACCCCCTATTCCCACCTCCTCCAGGGCAAAGCCTCCCCTGTGGACTGAGATCAACCTGGTAGACTCATTCCAGGTAGGCCCAGTCCCCTCCTCCCAGGCCGAGCCAAGGGACCCTGCATAGGCCCCAGGTTTCAAACAGCCGACTCATGCAATGAGCACAGGACCTGGTCCCACTGCCTGGATGCCTCCCAAACAGATCAAGCCAATCAACTGTCTCACCCATTCAGAGGGCCTGATCCAGTTGGTGACCCCTTAGCCATTGGTTCATAGTTCATGTGTTTCCATTCGTTTGGCTATTTGTCCCTGTGCTTTATCCAACCTAGGTCTCATCAATTCTCGCTCATATAAACCCTCCTTATTCTCGTTAATTGGACTCCCAGAGATCCACCCGGGACCTAGCCATGGATCTCTATAAACAGTCACTTTTATCTCTGGCAAGAGGAAATTATGGCCCTTCCATTAAGATGTGACTGGTGCTTATTGTCAGGTCAATGCTAGATTCCTCAATCCCTGGTCTCAGCCACACCCCAGCTCACATGCCCCTTGTCCCCCATTTGATCCTAAGTACAACTATACAGTATAAAAGGTGTAGTCTTTTTTTCAGTTAAAGGCTGCTGGCAGCCATCCAAGTGCATCCTCAGATCGTGTCCATCTCCTTCCCCCATCGACTCTACACATCCTCTTTGGGACCTGAACCCCCCATCGACTGAAACAGGTCTCTGACAACTAGGATAGCAAAGGAAACACAGATGGTGGATGCCCTGGAGGTGGAAGCAGCAGGGAGGGCTTGTGTTGCTGAGAGGAAGGGAGGAATTAGGCATGGTTTCAGGTTGGGCATGGTGGCACATTCCTGGGATTCCAGCACTTGGGATGCTGATGCAGGAAGATCATCAATTTGAGGCCAGCCAGGGTGTGCTGATCAATTTTATGTCAACTTGACACCTGACTCCAGGTAACTACCCTGTTTGAGTTCCTGCCCTGATTTCCCTCGATGGGAGTGTTACTTGGAAGTGTAAATGAAATACCCTCCTCCAAGTTGCTTTTGGCTGTGGTGTCTCATTACAACAATGATAACCGTAACTAAGACACAGGATGATAGAGTAAATATGTTACAAGAAAACAAGCAGAAAAACTCAGCAAACATCAAGGAGAATGATTTCTGGGAATCTTGAAGTAAAAGAAGGTGGGTTATGAAGCTCATTGCCTCAGTGGGATTGGCTAGAAAAGGCACTGGCCTGTGGAGAAATCAAGACTTTAGATGTGGACAAAGATCTGAGGTCAATCAGGTAACCAAGCCTCAGTTTTCTGGGGTTCAACCCCTTAGTTGAAAGTAATCCCAAGCTCTACTTACTCTATCTGGTCTCATAGTAGACCTGGTACCCAGGCACTGAGCAGAGGGTAGAAAGGTGTATGCCTCGTGTAGACATGACAGTTAGATTACAAGTGGCCATCTTGTGCATGTTTCTGAGTGTGCTTTGGCATTTTTCTACTCTACCTTTATTGACTTGCTTTCTTTCCTTTTCTGTTTGTTTATGTGCATATATGTTTGAATGTTCATATACGTACAGGTGCATGTGTGTATGAGGTGCTTAGCAACTGTGTCCATATGTGTTTAGGTTTGAGGAGAACCTTGAGTATGATTCCTGAGGTACAGTTCATGCATATTAATTTTTTCTTTTGAGAAAGTCTCTCATTGGCCTAGAACACAGTAAGTACACTAGGCTGGCCACTTGGAAATTCCTAGTGCTCCAACTGACTGTCTCCACAGCCCTGGGATAAGATTCTGTCATCTAGCCACCCCCCCACCCCTCCTGCTATAAGGCATTTCAGTAATTGGAATATCCTGCAGGCCACTACAGGCTTGGCTTTTCATTTAGGGCCACATGGCTAGGACTATAGTTATGACCCAAGACACACAAAGCCTTTTATGCATGATTTGTAGTGGTATCAGGATTCTACCTGCTCTGATCCATCTCACAGTTTGTGTTTAAACTGTGCTCCTCCATTTCCAACATGGAGGATTTGGGTTCCAGGCTCTGCTTGGTTTCGATTAATAAGAAAGAAGCATTTAGAGTTGGAGAGTGTGCTAGCTTTCCATCAGTGTAACCAGGTGAGCATCTTAAGTGGGGAAGAGGTTAATGTAAGCTCAGTGTTAGAGGACCCAAGCTGTGTCCTAATTTCTCTCCTGGTCTTTAGGTCTGTGGTTAGCAGTACACGGTTATGAGAAGCAAAGTGTTCACGAGATGGCTAGGAAGCAAAAGCAGGAACAGAAAGAGACAGGGTTCCCCATCTGCTTGAATGGCACACCCCAGTGACCCGAAGAACTACTTCTAGGCACCACTTCTTAAAGGTACCACCTCCCAATAGCACCAGGTGGGGAGCAAGGCTGTACCACCTGAGCCTTTGAGAGGCACTCCAGATCCAAGTAAGGCAGGAAAATGAGGGGAGAAAGATTTAATCATTGTCACGATTGTCCCCCAGGGCACTGGAGAACGCTGGATTTTGTTGTCTCATATTATTGTTCAAGTCCAAATAAGAAGTGCTTTGCATGCTCACGAACATGTACCAGAGTTGAGACATGAGTCATCTTTTACTTTTGCGTGCAGAGACTGTTTATTAAGGAGCTATTCCAACAATGCCCATGACCTTGAACTGTTCTTCTTTCCCTTGTCAATCAAGGCAGAGGATCCTGAGCATGCTGAGGGGACTACTGCTATTGTTTCCTTAATCAGAAGGATGGGGCTTCAAGGTTGCATGGAAAAGATTCACAGGGGGTTTCACTGTCTCGCAGTACTTTGCCTGGCTTCAGTAGCACTGGGTTCAGTTTGCTGCCTGAAGGTGATTCTACGGAGAGAGAAAGACAGTAATTACTGCCTTTAACCTCAGAAGTTGACTGCAGGCATGGTAAACACTAACCCACACCCCACCAGATCACATAGCACTGCTTCAGGGATGGGGAGAGAGCACCTGGAGAGCACCCTAGAGAGCTTAGATTAGGAGAGAAGGAACTTGAAGGGGAAGCCTCTGGCAGGAGGGGATCCGTGTGGTTGCAGTCGGGGTCCACCCAGAGACAGCAGTGCGAGGCACCGACTCTGGGGTCACAGGATCCTGAGTGAACCACCTGCTGACCCTGAACAGTGCTGGCTGTCAGTAGCTACACTTTCACTGTTATCCAGAACTGCTGTGGGATGTGATTCTTGTCACTGTGGCTGTAGATCAGATGTCATCCATCTGATCGGTGCCCTGATCAAGGCTGGCTTGTGCAGGTTCCCTGGCCCTGATAGGGTGGGCAGGAAAGAATGAGAACATGAAAAGCCACCCTGAGCAAGTGCTGCCTTTCTGTCATTCAGACCCTCTAGGAATTGATGTGTGCCCAGATGCAGGGAAGTGTGGGGTCAGGCACAGCCTAAGGTTTGAGTCCTATGAGAGAAGCTGGTGTTCTCTGGGTTAATTTCACACTGGTCGTACGTACAGGCAGGATGGGAATCCGTGCGAGGTCCTGTATTTGAGGCAAAGCGAAGGAAGACAAACAAGCAAGGAAGAGTTGTATTTCGGTTTCTTACCGATTTCAGTGGTCTGACATTGGCATCCTTTAGGGCAAATGTAGTCACTCCTTCCGGAACATTCATTTGTTTAAACAGTTCTGAAATAAGGAAGTAGCATCTTGTGACAGCAGTTAAGGGAAATGAGAACCTGGGTGGCTTGTCTGACCATAGTCACACTTGGGATCTCTGACCTGTATGTGGCCCTAGGAGGAGTCACTGCCACACACATTCAATATGGTGTCATGAAGACTGTCCATCCCAGCCTGTAGGATGGAGGCAAGATACGGTGTAGGGGAAGGAAGGCCCCAAAGCAGGTGGGGACCTGGTGGTCTCCTACCATTGATGAGAAATGATACACTGCCTCACAACAGGACCTGACCGGGGGTGATACATACATTTGAAGATCAGTATGCTATTGACAACCACAGTAGAACAAACCAGGACTGTGTATTCCTGGCCTGTGGCACCATCATCGTTGTTGTCCAAAGAGGTTCTGATAATACCTTCAAGGGACACAACTCTAATGTCTTTAGGGGTGGGTGACCCAGGTCCACTGTGCAGCTGTATACCCTGGTGGTCTTGGTCCCAGGTACCTGCAGATAAGACTTCCTGGGAGCTCCAGAGGAGGCAATTTGATCTGTTTTCCCTTTATACCATCATGATGCTGTCATTTATGATAGAGAAGGTGATGTATAACCCAGCAGGTGACAGGGTGGCCTTGTGCTTGGGGTTTAGTGTCCCACATGTGTCATTCCCGGCACCTCTCATGGGGCACTCACTGTGCTGGCTGTCAGCATCATTAATTCCACATACCATTGAAGGAAGACCAGGCCTTCTTCATGACTTCAGCCATAATGCCTTCCACCTCTTCCTTCTGCAAGACCCGGGAGGACATTTTCAGTAGAGCCTTGCAGCCCTCCAATTGTCCTCAATGCCCAGCAGCATGAGCTGAGGCTGCAGGTTTCTGAGGGCTTTCTCTATTGGACAGGTCTGTCACATGTCAAGGTCAAATATAGAGATGGATCTCCCTGTATCCTTAGGACTCCCGCTTTTTTGGAGTTTTGGGGTCCCTACTGGGGTTTGTTGCCCTTGTGGCTCCATGAGCAGAGGTATTGTCCTGTTTACTGTCACCTTGCTATAGTTCCAGCAGGTAGCTTTGGGACTTCAGGATGACTAGGAGGTCAAAGGTTGGGAGCCCTGCACTTGGTGGTCACTGCTGCCTGCTGTGATGTGGTCTGAGGACGTAGGTCTGGGTCCCTCCATGTCATGGTGCACCCTTCTCATCCTGTGACCCTCCTCTGAGAGCATATGGGGTTGCTTCTACACCTCTTTTTCCTTCTCACTGCTCATCCCTCTTCGTGGGAAATCAGGCTTCTGTGAACTGGCTTGGGGTTCCACTGTAACCATACCCCACTGTGTGCACAGAGAGGACACTCCTTAAACTCTGCTCTCTAACATCCGGGGACAGATCTTGGCATAAACTACTGTATTTGGGTGTCTCTATGAGGTCAGCGGTCAATCCTACGCAGTCTTTATCACTTAGTCCAGAGCCAGGACCATCCTGTCTCTTGCCTGAGAAGCAGAGATGGAAGGTTTGCTAACCTGAATGTTCCCTGAGTCTGCTGCTTCACTGGCTCCTCGTATCTCAGGCCGCTACAGGGACACATTTCCTAACCCCATGTCTGGGTCCCACTGTGGACCTCTCTCCCTCATGTGGCCCCAGACTTTCAGTATCTTCCGTCTCCTTTGTATGTGTTTCTATGTATGCTCCTTGTGGCCCCCAATGCAGATGTGAGTGTGATCATGGGCAGCTATGGTTTAAGAGCTCTCCAGAGAGCCAGTTAGGAACCTGAGTTCTGTTCCACAGTAGGTGTGTGCTCTATTACCCATGGGCCTCTCTT
The DNA here is from genome assembly GCF_949786415.1 of Peromyscus eremicus. Classification (NCBI taxonomy): domain Eukaryota; kingdom Metazoa; phylum Chordata; class Mammalia; order Rodentia; family Cricetidae; genus Peromyscus; species Peromyscus eremicus. Next base: position 127,494,637 of record NC_081419.1, on the reverse strand, counting down.
TCCCCCATTCCTGAGTCAGAGTGTCTGGCATTGACATGCTTTCCCACCTATCATGGGTCAGTACATAAGGGCCCACCAACTTACAGCCTCAGGAGGCTCCACTGTGTTCTCAGACCTGTCAGCAACAAAGAACAAAGAAATGTTAGCTTCACGAGAACAGTACCACTTGTGTTTAGAGTTCAAGTCTTATCTCAGTTGATTTGGAATAAGTCAGCTGTAGACTAGGAGATAGTGAGCAGAATGGACAGGTGACTAAGAGCATGTAGACCTAAATTCCCCATTTCCTGTAATTATTGAAATATTTTCCCAGAACCCATCATGTGTATGTGTTTCACAGGGTCTTTACATCCTTGGGAGGATGGTGCAGTTACAGCTTGTAGTACCTCTTGACTTGGATGTCTGGTACCAGTTTGGTTTTTGAAATCTTGCTGTTATGAGCGATGATTAATTTCTGAAATGACACAAGAGAGTTTGAGTGAAACATGGGGGTGTGGCCTTTCCTTTGTTATGGGGACTCCAAGGTATATTGGGCCTCAGGCTTTTGGGGACAGCTTATCTCATGCATCCAAGTCCTTGCCCTTCTTCCAACTCAGGGAACCTTCATTTCTCTGTACTCACCGTTGTCCCCGTGGCAAAGTCCTCACCACCCTTCCTTATTTCAACCTCATAAGTGAGTCCGAGGAGTTTGTCTTTCTGGAAGGCATAGGCTATTTTGGTGATGTTGGCACCCAGGTCATTCATCTGTTGTGAAGAAGACTTCAGTCAGTGAGAGGAAGAGGATGGGAGATGGCGTACCATGAGTCAGGCATGTGTCCTTCAGTCTTGGTTGAGATACTGACTTTGCTTCTGTAGGCTTAGTCACCCAGCTGGGTGCTGGTGCAGCTGAGAAAAAGAAATGACATGTGCATCCTCACCCCATGCCTCTGTTTACTTGAGTGGATGGATGTTGGGGCAGAGACCTTGTGGAATGTTGCTTTCTATCAAGCCTTTCAAAGTAGAAGTGTGTTTCTCGGCTCTTGTTCTTGGACGCTCTCTGCTGAACACTTATGGACTCTGTGGTGAAGATTCCTTATAGGCTGAGTCACCTGATCATGGTACCTAGAGTGTGAGAGCTCCTCTCACTGGGGAGACCTCTTCCATCTTTAGTGGGGGTCATATTAAAGTACCTCCTGGGTAGATAAGCGTGGTGCCCTTGCTGCTACTGTGACTTGGCCACTCACAGATTCTTTGAGGGCATCAGTAAAATCAAGAAGAGTTGTTACATTGAGCTGTGTTTTGAGGATTACTTGCCATTGATCATTTAAGGACACATGGCAGTGTGCTTGGCATGTGGGTGACACACTCATAATATTTACCCTCCCTACCCCCTTGCCTGCTTCTGAGCCCCACTGATGGCATCAAGGCTGATCAGTAAGGATGATGTGTGTCCTGTGGCATTGGTCTTATCCATCTCTGCAGGAACCTTCAGATCTTACTGGGCAGTGGGTACATGCCTTTAATCCTAGCACTTGGGAGGCAGAGTCAGGCAGATCTTTGTGAGTTCAAGGCCAGGCTAGTCTACAGAGGTAGTTGCAGGACAGCTAGGATTACACAAGGAAACCTTGTCTCAAGAAACTAAAAAAAATAAAAAATAAAATCAAACAACCTTCGTATCTCATTTATATCTCTACCTTCTCCCTCAGAAGTGACAGTCTCAGCTGACATCCAGAGTAGTGCAGACCTGAGGCTGATGGAGGACACTCACCTTGACAGAGCTCTGCTTGGCCACGTACATTAAAAGTATCTTCAACATCGAGGTGGACATAGTTACAGAAATGGTGGCATTTTTGGGATCTGGAGGCAGCCGACCTCCAGGCACAGGCACTGGTTTTTTTCCCAAATTGAATTCAACCTAAGGAGGGAAAGCAGCGAGACAGCTATGTCAGATCAGGAGACCCGAAGGAGAGGGAAGGCCTTGTGGCCTGGCTTCACTGTGCAGGGCAGTGGAGCAGGGCTCAGGGCAGCCAGGCTTGCCCCAGAGGCCATGAATCCTCACCTGAAGGTGAGTCGGTCGTTTATGACGGACTTCATGAAGATGTGTGTTTAATATTGCTTTCTCTCCTTGTCACCGTTCTGCAGAACTGAGGGCCAGTCTCCCTCTGTGTCTCCGTCTTCCTTTTCCCTCCCTATTTCCCTCCCTCCTATGTTTCATAAACCATCATATGGAGGAGTAAGTTCTTAGATATTAAGGCAATTCTGGGATATTTTTTCTGTCTGTCTGCTTGTCTGTCTATCTATCTGTCTGTTTCATTTTTCTTTTTTATGCATTCTATCCTCATATTTCTGAGCTATACTCCTTTTGGAAGGGATGCTGGAAGATTCAGACAGGAACAGAGAAGGGAGACTTATGCCTAACACCACTGGTGTTTCCTCGTGTCCTATGAATAGCTCCTTTAGTTTTTACTTGACTTTAGAGCGATTCATACTCTCTGGGAAGCATGGCTCTGTTTCCACATGTGACGTGTGGAGGAGGTTCTGACCCTCAGCTTATGTCCTTGGTGTGTGTTGTAGGTTGTTGAGGAACAGCATCCCAAATGTGCATGGATTTATGCTTCAGCATCTGAGTGCAGCTTTTTTGATGGATTTCCAGAAGAGAATTGAGCTAACTATGTCCCCTCTCTTCATCGCTTGTCCCAGCCTGGTTTTGCCTCCCTGACTTGGGTAGTGGGTGGTTGGAAGGAGCTGACTCTATCTGTTGTGTTGTGTACAGTCCACTGCGAATGGAGAGCTGAGCTGAGACAAGTTATGGTTCTCTCTGTGGGAGTTCCTCACAGGCCCTTGTCTGTGGGTTTGAATGGAGAAGAGCACTGGCTGACCATGTCCTGATGGACACTCAGGAGACTGACCCCAGGGAAGATGAGGGTGAGAACTGAGCCGATCATCTCACTGTCCTGACTCTCTGATCTCTGTTTGGGCTCAGGTGTGCTTCCAGCCTTCAGCGGGTGTCATTGCAATAACAGTGAGTACTTACACAGTAGAAAATGGAAAGTCCTTTGGAAGAAATCCTGGTACTTTGAACCTGGTACTTGAATAAGCCGGTAGCTGTGGAGGAGAGGGAGGGAGGAATGGGAAGAGCCCAGGCAGCCATCGATGGCTGTGGTGCCTCAGACTGGTCTGCCCTATATACCAGTATGCACAGCTGCTTCTGTCTGGATGCCAGACACAAGGTGCTGCCTTGAATGGCTTCCACATCTCAAGGGATGCTGTGAGCTTTGGGTTTACCCACAAGGATTTAGAGGGTTTTATTTTTAAAATCTGATGTGTCAAAATCCCCTTGGAGAAGGAGAGACTGTCTAGGTGGACCACGCATTTTGTCTCTCCTGGGACTTGAGAAATAAGCCCAGTTTGCTACTTCAGCTCTCTGGGTGGCTCAACCCTAGATGTCCTCCCGCCTTTACTGTTGGTATGTTTATAGGGATATTGTGAGATTTCCTGATCTCAGGATCCCAGAGGTGAGGGCCTGGGACTTCTCCTCATTCAGACTCTTTGCAGTGTTGCCTTTAAATGCTGTTTGGGTTGTGAGGCTCTCTGCAGACCCCCAGAAACACTGTGTCATCTCTCTTCTGTGTCAGAAGTCAAGTACTTGAGGGAAAGTCAACTGGACCATCCTCTTTCCTAAGAGTGCTGAGGAGGTTGTGAGAATCCTTGTAGTTTTGGAGTTTGGTATCTCAGAGGCCCAATCTCTGTGGTATGTCCCCTATGAAATTCCCCAAGGTCCCTGGGCCACTTGAGTCTACTGACAAAAGACACCAAGGAAGTACTCACCATTCTTGCAGTCATTAAAGTCCTTGAGGACGATGGCACAGGAGTTGGATTTCTGCAGCTGTGAAGTCACCACAGGTTAGCTTAGCTGAGGGAGCATCAGTAGTCTGTCTTATCAGCCAACGTCCTCCCCTTCTCCCCTTGGCTTCCCCCTTTCCTGAGCTAGTTCCCTAACCTCTCATGGGCAGATGTTATCCACTATTCCCAAATCTCGGGTACTCTAGTTCTGCTGCTGGACATATGTTCAGAGGAGTTTCCTGGCCACACTGTCCTTTGGGCTCCAGGGGTCCCTTGTTCCTAAATCTGTCCCAGCAGTCAGCCATTTACAAAGCTGCAAGATTCTTTCCTAGTCCCCCAGTGATTCAGGTCTCTGAGGGAACCCCAGCCCTTCCCTGGACTTACATTCTCATTCATTTCTGCTGTCAGCAGTATTGGGATGATGTCATTCAAGGGCAGAGACGTGGGGAGAGGCACAGTTCCTGTGACTCTGTGAAAGACATATGTGTTGAAATGAGTGATCGTCATGTTTCTAGATTTGTGCATGTCTTAGACAGACCGACTCAGTGATGAAGGAGTCAGGATGATGTTTTGGTTCTCAGTGTGAGGGTGAGTCCTGCGCTCCTGCCTTGGTCTTTAGTCTTTAAGGAAGATGCAAAGGTTCCTGGCCAAAGCACAGGACACCTGCCCCAGAGGTCTCCCTGGATCCTTCAGACACCAGAACACATTTGTCCATAGACCTATCTGTGGTCTTGGTGTAGCTGTGGATCTGAATTCAGAACTTGTTAAGTTCTACTTAGAGAAATTACAGTGACTCCTGCATAGGGCATCCCAGAGGGAGGGAAAGAATGTCCAGGCTGGGTATGTATGGGGGAGAAGCGTTTCTAGCTTCCTAGTGTGAACCTAGTCAGAATGGCTACTATTAACCTCGTCAGAAGGGCTTGGAACCTATGGTTGGCCCAGGAGAGGAGAGGTAGGCAGCTGGTCCACAGAAGTGTCCGAGAGACTTGCACCGTGTGGCCTCATGGTTCTTTTTGGGAAAACATAGGATGAGTCCCTTAAATAGAATCAGTAGGAAAGATAGAAGGTAGATGTGAGAAGACTGTTCTTGAAAAGAGAGGAATGTTGATAGTTAGCTCTCCTAGCATTTCCTGATTGTCTAGAGGACTATGGTGGACCAGCTCTCCTCTGGGACAGCAGCAGGGCCTTTTGACACACTTTTGGATTGATTCAGTAGAAGGATAGAAGCTGTTACGTACGTCTCTATTAAGTTTATTTTCATTTCGTTGACCTCGATATGGGTGTCTTGGACGTCAAGGTTGACACATTGCGTGTTGTTGGAGGAAATAGCAATTTTCATTGTCACATCCAAGTTAGATTCAAATTTCAGTAGGGTGATGACAGGTCCAAGTACGCTGTGGAGAGGAACGTGAATGAAATACTGCCTGAGACATGAGGCTGCAGCGGAGGGCTAGGCATTTGGGAATCAGGCTCATGTTGTGGTGAAGGTTGTCCTCTAGAGGGGAGGACTGTGTTTCCTAGTCCACATGCTCCTAGCGCCTCAGTCCCATGGCACAGAATGAAGAGGGTGGTTCTTGTGGTAGTCAGTTATTATTTGACAAATAACTGTCTAACGTAGCCTTGAGGAGGTCCCCTGTTGTTGGTGGCACAAACTACCAGCCATAAGTTCACTTCCAAGTCTAGCCCTTAGGCCTTTTGAGTTTTTGTGGAAATATGTAAAAGAAGTCTATCAGAAGAAATGCTTGGCTTCTTAACATAAGAAGCTTAGTACAAGGCAGGTTATCTATCATCTGTATGTCTGTCCATCTGTCATCTATCTGTCTGTTTTTCTATGTATCTATGTATGTTTCTATCTATGAAACTGCCTATCTATGTATGTATCTATGAATTTATGTATGTTTATATGTATGTATGTATCTATTCATCTATGTAATTTTTTTTTTCTGAGTCAGGGTCTCATTGTGTAAGCCAGACTTGCTTGAAATAGCTGATCCTCCTTTCTCTGTCTCTGAGTCCTTGTCATCTGGCTCTAGGGTAGGGTGCATGTATCCTAGTCCCCAGTGACCCAGCAATCATGGTGGAAACAGGCTCACCCTTTTCCGCCTATGGTGGCAGTGACTGTGGAGTGGACTTGGATCTCATCAGCTTCCATGGTTATGTCCGTGCTCTCCTCTCTCACCTCGTCGACCTTGAACCTGCAGAGTGACGACAGAGACTCAGTTCTGCTTCATAGAAACAGCCTGGCCCTCCTGAGAAGTACGTGTGAGGCACCCAGTTCCTCACCAGCTAAGCGCTGCTAGTCCTGTGACCCCTGAGCTTCCTTCCCTTTCCACCCAGTGGTTTAAACTCAAGACATCCTGGTCATATTTTGCAGAGTTCCAGCAGGAGTAAGTCTGTCTCTCTATGAAAGTGTGGCTGTCACTGGGGTTGCTGTAGACTGAGTGTAAGTGTTCCCAATGAGCAGTTTATTTGTCCAGAAACCCAGAGAATTGTCAAGGAAGCACTTACTCGAGCACAAGCTCTTGGATGTTTATCTTGAGCAGATCTGAAAGTGAGTTTTTGATGTCTTCTGGGAGGATATCCTTGACCTTGGCCTCAACAGATTCTTTCAGATGTTCTACGTTTTCCACCGCGCCACCCAGAGTCTGCTTGATATCAGAGAGCCCCTCTCCCTTCAGGATTCCTTTGCCAGAGCCCTTGTCTCCACCGAGGTTTAGTAAGCTGCCCAGGCCTTCCTTGCCCCCTGGGAGCAGGTTGTTGAGTCCTCCAGTGGCCTTGGACCCTGAAGAGGCCTTTGAGGACTCCTCATTGCCTTTTTGGCCTAGGAGACCATCTAGGCCAAGACCGCCTGCCCCTTGTAGGAGGGAGGTGGGATCTAAGAGTGAGAGCAGGTCAAGGCTGTCCAGTGTGGACATCAGTGTCCCAAGCACGCCTCCCATGCCAACGCCATTACACTTCACAAGTTCCTCGATCTGTGGGGGCAGAGTGTTCATGAGATCTGAAAAAGATCAAGAGACAGTCCTGCTGTGTGTTTTCTGTTCAGTTCATCCCTAGCACCCTCCTTTTGGAAGATGACATCTTGAAATATGGGGTACATAGGAACTCTGAATTCTGCCTTCCAACTTCTAGTGCTTCCCCTGCCCTAGTTAAGAATGATTTTCTGTCTGAGAGATCCCCCTTCCCTGTTGTCCCCAGCTGCTGCTGGTCCTACACTGACACTAACTTGTGATGAGACTGTTAGCTTCAAAGATCCTTGGGTGTGGAGTGAGGAGGAACCTCATTTGTGTGTGTCATTTTTCTTGTCATCATTTGTCTTGTCTCCTTCTTTCCTTCTATTGGCAAAAATCACACACACACACACACACACACACACACACACACACACACACACGTGTTGTGCATTCTTGACTGGTCCTGTTAGAGCATGAGCCATCTGGCCAGCTTTATTTGATTAATTTTTGTTTTTGTCCTGATGTCTGGTGCTCAGTATCAGCTCTAGTCCTCAGGGTCGTCATTGGTATTCTGATTCCCATTCTCTGTGTTTGTTGGAGGCTTATAATTGGTGTGGTGCTTGGCTTCCAGATGAAGGATAAAGGTTATGACTGCAGATATCTACTGTAATGTGGAGGGACTGCAGAAGCAGGAGTGTATTGAATAGACAAGCACAGTTTTTCTTTCTTTCTAGGCCATTCTGCCCAAGTCTCCTCTGCTCTTTTGACCCATTTTCATATCATTAGTCTTTACAGATGATTGTTACTTGGATATGCTATGTTGGGTAGTCTTTGCACTTGCCCAAGACTTAAGCAGTGATAGGCAAGTAGGGGCCTCTCATGTATTTCCTGCCATCTGGTATAAGTAAGAAAGGAAAGATGGAATTCTAAGGTAGTAAAGAACAGGCTGAGAGTCATCCTGTGGCCTGGAAAATAGTCAAATCACTATAATGCTATCTCCACATGCCTGTCTGTCTGGCTCTAGTAGGAGCTGCATAGAAAAAAAATGTCAGTGAAGTGTTCCTTGTGGTCAGCCTTGGCTATTGAAGAGCTGTGGCTGATTGGTCCAAGGAGCATTTCTACCTTAGCAGAGTTAAGGTTGAAGGCAGTCCAGACAAGCATA